>NW_027174654.1:0-194969 GCF_000390325.3 Nicotiana tomentosiformis
GATGTGCTGCGTGATCGGTGTGCACAATCACTTTTGTACCTATGAGGTATGGGCAAAACTTTTCCATGGCAAAGAAAATGGCTAATAGCTCTTTCTCGGTCACCGTATAGTTGACTTTGGCATCATTCATTGTTTTACCTGCATAATAGACCAGATGAAATATCTTGTTGATTCTTTGCCCCAATAACGCTCCTACCGCAACATCGCTAGCATTGCACATGAGATCAAATGGTAAGCTCCAATTGGGTGCAGTAATGATGGGAGTGGTAGTCAACCTATACTTGAGTAGCTCAAAGGCTTTCATGCAATCATCATTGAACACAAACTTGGCATCTTTTTCCAACAACTTGCACAAAGGGTTCACCACTTTTGAGAAATCCTTGATGGACCTACGGTAAAACCCCGCGTGACCAAGAAAGCTCCTCACTCCCTTGACGGAAGTTGGAGGAGGGAGTTTTGATATCACTTCAATTTTTGCTCTGTCCACTTCAATACCGTTCTTGGAGATCTTATGGCCGAGGACAATGCCCTTATCGACCATAAAGTGGCACTTCTCCCAATTAAGTACTAAGTTGGTCTCTTCACATCGGGCCAACACTTTATCAAGATTATCCAAGCATTCTTCAAAGGAATCCCCCACAATACTAAAATTATCCATGAACACCTCGAGGAATCCTCCACCATATCCGTAAATATTGCCATCATACACCACTATATAGTATCCGGTGCATTACACAAACCAAATGACATCCTTGAGAACGGAAATGTGCCATACAGACAAGTGAAGGTGGTTTTCTCTTGGTCTTCAGGTGCAATGAGAATCTGGTTATATCCAAAATACCTATCCAAAAATCAATAATATGCACGTCCGGCAAGTATTTCCGGGTCACTTTGTTCAGCTTCCTATAATCCATGCATACCCTCCAACCGGTGACAGTTCTTGTGGGGATCAATTCATTTCTATCATTTGTGATCACAGTCATGCCCCCTTCTTTGGGACACATTGTACCGGCGAAGTTCATGAACTATCAGAAATGGGGTACACAACCCCTGCATCTAGCCACTTGATGATCTCTTTCTTGACTACCTCTTGCATGGCCTCGTTAAACCTTCTTTGATGTTCCACGGAGGGTTTGGCATCTTCCTCCAATATGACTTTGTGCATAAAAAAGGTAGGGCTTATACCCCGAATATCCACCAATGTCCAACCTATTGCCTTCTTCCTTCTTTGAAGCACCGCAAAGGTGGAATCTACCTGCACGTTAGTTAAGCACGAAGAGAGAATAACAGGTAACGTGGAACAAGGGCCTAAGAACTCATACCTGAGGTGTGAAGGCAAGGGCTTCAACTCCAATGTGGGTGGCTCGTCGATTGAGGGCTTTGTTGGTGGAGTCTTCTGGTTCTCAAGGTCCAAGGAAAGTTTTCGGGGTCCATATGTGTAAGATCCTAGTTCTTTCAAAGCATTTTCACATTCTACCAAAACTTCCTTGTCATCCTCATCAGGATTAAACAACACATCTTCCAAAGGGTCTTCCACATTAATCATAGCACTTGTGTCATCAACAATTACCTCAGTCACAAAATGCACAAATGAACATACTTCGTTGCTATTAGGCTGCCTCGTTGACTTGCACACGTGGAACACAACTTTTTTATCGCCCACCCGAAAGGTAAGCTCCCCAGCTTCCACATCAACTAAGGCCTTCCCTGTAGCTAGGAAAGGTCTCCCAATATGATTGGGACCTCATAGTCAACCTCACAGATGAGTATCATAAAATATGCGGGAAGTATGAACTTGTCGACCCAAACTAGCACATCATCAATTATCCCTAATGGGCTCTTCATTGTTCGGTCCTCCATTTGCAACCTTATGGAAGTAGGTCTTGGTTTCCCAATCCCCAATGTCTTGAACACAGAATATGGCATCAAATTAATGCTCGCTCCCAAATCATAAAAGGCTTTGGCGAAATCGGCACTACCAATAGTGTATGGAATTTTAAAGGTGCTGGGATCTTCTAACTTTGGAGCCATGGAATGCACAATGGAACTCACTTTATGTGTAATTTTGATCATCTAACAGTTCATTGACCTCTTCTTTGTTACCAAGTCCTTCATGAACTTGGTATATCCTGGCATTTGTTCTAGAGCTTCAACGAAAGGAACATTTATGGACAAACTTTTCATCATATCAATGAATTTCTTGAATTGGTTCTCGTTGTTTTACTTTGCAAGCCTTTGAGGATATGGTGGAGGAGGCATTGGCAAAAGAGCCTTGGTTTTGGGCACTACCGGATCCGGTATGTCTATCATGTTTTCCCTTGACGGGTTTACACCATCTTGTGTCTCCTCTACATTTTCATCAATGTCTATCCTCACTTCTTCATTCACATTCTCATCATTTCTTGTATCATACTCTTCTTGCACAACCACATCACCATTCACGATCTTTCTTGGATTAGAGGTACTAGAAACTCCACCTCTACCACTTCTTGTAGTCACCGATATAGCATGGCCCATAATGTTTCCACCCTTCGATTTTACTACCGTATCACTTGGTAGTGCCCCCTTAGGGCGAGTATTTAAGGCTTGAGAAATTTTACCCATTTGGACTTCCAAGTTGCGGATAGAAGTGTTGTGGGAGGCTATTTGGGAATCGGAGTCGGCATTTCTTTCCATCATTTTGCTTGAACATACTTTCTATCTGTCCCATCTCATTGTTGGAGGAACTTTGCCCTTGTGACGGATATGGAGGCAGGTTGTTGGGTTGTTGATACATCAGAGGCCTTTGAAAGTCCGACCCCCGGTTCCCTTGATTATTGTTGTTCCCACCCCCTTGGTTTCCATTGCCTCTCCAATTACTATTATTGTGGCTACCCCAATTGCCTTGGTTATTTCCTTGATTCCCCTAATTTTGATTGTTGTTCCCCCAATTGTTTGGATTGTTGTTGTTTCCACTATTCCAATTCCCTTGGCCTTGGTTGCCCCAATTTTGATTGTTTCCCTGTGATCTCCACCGTTGTTGATTTTGGAGCATTGCTCCGTTGACCTTGGTAATTGTTCACATATTGAACCTCTTCACTTTGATCGTCATAAGAGTCATCTTGGTTGTACCCACTACAACTTTGCTCAAATTGATCCTGCTTGTGTTGAACTTGTTGACCTCTTTGTCTCCTCTTGTTAACCATTACATTTACTCCTTCCATGGCATTTACTTGCTTTGGCCCCTGAACCTGCTGAAGTTGTGCCTTGGCTAACTGATTCATGGTAGTTGTCAACTCTGCCAAGCTGAAGAGGTGTCTGCCATCTCATCTAATATTTCACATGCTTCTGAATATGGCGTGTTCATGAAGTTACCCCTTGCAAGCTGATTCACCACACACTGGTTAGTTGTGTTGATACCCCTATAAAAGGTTTGTTGGATCATTGCTTTAGTCATATCGTTGTTGGGGAAGTCTTTGACCATTTTCCGGTACTGTTCCCAAATCTCATGTAACGGTTCATTTGGCTCTTGTCTAAAAGCAAGGATTTCATCTCTCAATGTTGCCATATGTCCCGGTGAAAAGAACTTTGCTATGAACTTCTCGGCCAACACATCCCAAGTGGTGATGGAATGGTTGGGTAGCCTCTCAAGCCAATCCAAAGCCTTCCCTCTAAGTGAGAAAGGGAAAATTCTTAACCTCAAAGCGTCCTTAGATACATTCGTCTGCTTGCTCCCCAAGCATGTGTCTATAAAACCTTTGAGATGCTTATATGCATTCTGATATGGAGCTCCGGTGAAGAAACCCCTTTGTTCCAATAGAGTAAGCATGACATTGGTTATTTGAAAATTGCCCGCCCGAATCCGGCACGGGACAATTGCACTTGCGTAGCTTTAATTGGGAAACACCCGGTGTACTGCCCTTGGAGGAGGTGGGGGAGGGTTTGGAACGTTGTCATGAGGCGGGCGGCCTCTTCTTTGTACTTGAGGTTCAAGATGAACCTCATCCACTTCATTTTCATCTACCTCCTCCCCCTGAGGAATATGTACGATGGCCTCGTTAAGAGCCATTTGGAACCTAAAAGCAATTGACACAGAAAAATTAGAAAAATGGAAGAAAAGAAAAACAAAACACACAAATAGTTAGATATATAGCTAAGACCATCTAACTCCCTGGCAACGGCGCCAAAAGTAGATCAGGTTTAAGCCTGCACTATTGTTGGGTAGCGAGGATGGTCGATGTAGTTTTACCCAACAAGGTCGGGATCGAATCCACAAGGAGTTAATTGATTTGGAATTAGGTTCATAACTAAGTCTAGATGCGTGTTTTGTTACTAATTACACTTCTACACATTTTGGTTTTGATTCTACTTCTAATTCTATTCTATTGTATGCAATGATTAAAGCTAAGTACAATATTTTTTTGATGTTGATTTTCAAGTATTTAAAAGGATTAGGGTAGTGACTTTCGACTAGGTGGATATGTAACGGGTAGCAAGAATCTAGGGTAAGCTTGATTAATTTAGGGTCGTAATAAAGCTATCACACCCAAGTACTCACTCTATACCTCTCGATAGTTTGAGTTATTTTGCCCAATTAGGCTTTTTCAAGTCCAAATGGGTATTCATGCAAGTCACGTGATATTAGCTCAAGTCGGGTATTAATATCTCTAGGTTTAACCCTTTAATTATGTTATCAATTTCTTGAGTTCACCCCAATTCCTTGTTAGCCTAGTTTTCCTAGACTTAGTCCCTCTTTCTCAAGAAGAGACTAAGTCATAAAGGCATGAATCAGTATTTGCAACTGCTAATTCTACAATTCTAGCAAGAACTAGGCTAAATATCACTATCCCATAAACATTCAAGCCCTAAAATTGAGTACCCATTAAATACCCACACTAGGGTTGGGTCACAACCCTAACTATGGTCTAGCTACTCATAGAAATAGCAGAAATCAAAGATGAAAGGAAGAAAAAATTCATAATACTAGATTAAAAGATGAAAATCTAATGTTATAAGGTGAATCTAATATAAAATTTCCCAAAAGGGAAGTTCCAGCAGTCTCACGTGCTCACCAAAATACACAACAACCTAAAAATGACAAAACATTCTATTTATACTAAGCTAAAATTTCCAAACAAAAATACCCCTGCGGAGGTTACGCGGCCGCATAATTCTGACCGCAGCCGCACTCTTGCTTTAGCGGCAGCGTAATTCTGATCGATGTTCGCGTTCTTCACTTTTGGATCTGGGTTGAGCATGGTTTCGCGGACCGCGTAATTTCCATCGCGGTCGCTTAGGAGACTTTCGCGGCCGCATAATCTTGACGTGGACCGCACTTCTTGTTTTTGCTTAAAATGTAAGCTCTCTGAACCTCAGCAACTGCGGTCCGCGTAATTCCAATTGCGACCAGGCATGTACTTTCGCGGCCGCACCTTTCTGACGCGGTCTGTGTTCATGTTTTGGCCCAAAAAACCATCTCTCTGAATCTTCTTTTCGCTGACCTCGAAATAGTGCTCGCGACCGCATTGTAGCTTTCGCGGCCGCACAATATTTATGTGGTCCACGTTTCATATCTTTTGGCTCATTTTGAACAATCCCTGCAAGCAAGCATATTACATTAGTTTCCGGGAATACCTTCACACATTTTTGGCCCTAAACACAAGTAAAAGAGAGCAAATAATAGGTTAAAATCCCTACTTATCAGTGCCTTCCCGGCATAAACTCTCATATTGATGGTAGTACCAAAAATCTCTGTACTTGGTTTCGATCTTTAACAATCAAATGACTAGCATGTCACAGTTATACAAATATCCCCATGGGGTACGCTCCTACGACCTTTCGCACCAGGTAGCAAATTCTGCACCTCCATACCACCAACAGTACTAATCTGTAAAGAAATTCAAGAACCCGCAAATCAGTACACAATGCTCCTTCCACAGAACACCATCCTTAGGTGACACTAAAGAAAATGCCAGCTTACTCTGAACATCTGAATTTTCCCCTGCTCATCCGAGCTCGTGACATTCTTATCAACACCGAACCGCAACCTTGATCCTCAACTTTCAAATTCCTATGCCACATGCTGCCCTATCATATCGCTAGGCGAGAATACACAAATTCATCATAACCCCTGAACTACTAGTATAATAAACATTTCATTGACTAGAAACCTTTCAGTTAGCTTATTTCAGAAGAGCCAATGCAACACGCAACTGAATTCCCAAACTGCAGAAAATACAAACTTCAAGTCGTGACCTAAACCACCATGACTCCTCTGAAACCCATTAACACCTCGAGTCTATTTAAATAAAATACCTCCCAAATCAATCAAGTTGTGGTGGTTGTCAAGCCCACGCGTACAACCAAAAACCACATGTATAACTTCACATGCTGAAGGAACTCATCCTTGCCACAATCATGTTGATTCAGCCATCACTAATCGACCCAACTTCTTCCAATTTGCTCTCCTCTTGCCTTAAAAATAATAACAGTTCCATTCAAAAGCATAACAAACCAAATATGCACTCATCCTGAGTAGCCCGCGTCATGAGACTACACCGTCTCAACACTCATGAACCATGACATACTCTCCTTATGCACACAATAGCATCTCCAACCAGTACCCCCATTCTATAAGACATTCTGTGAATCCAACACTATTTCTTCATTTCCTCCAATACTGCACCGCATACCCGATGATAACATAGAACACTCCAAGCCCTATTCATAATCCACTGTGAAAACTCCATCCTTAACCACACAACTGACCCGAAATCCTTAGGTACTACAGTTAAATTCTTGAACCCAGTAGAACCGTTATTGAGAGTCACCCACTTTGAATGATCCCGAATATCACCAAACTTCAACGCTCTGCTACCACATGAACACACTCTCAAAGAAGCAACCAACTAAATTATTTTTCTTGTACATTACATCCACAAGAAGCATAAACTCTGAGTGTTCCCAAAATCTACACGTGAACCGATAAGGGAGAATATAACACATATTTATTAATTTCTCTGCTCAAATTACCCTTGATATTTTCCTTTCCTTAGCAACAAATAATCCACCAATGCACCGATAACCAGAAGTTGTACAAGCTGACAACCACGTGATCCGATTGTAGACGGTGGGGCTCCCCCATTTAGCTTAAGCTACCATCACATAATGTAAAGCCCACAACGATTCCTCCTCAATTACCATGATCTTGCACTGTTAACCCGCCAAACTTCTCGAAGTCTTTTGTTATGCTTTTGATGAACATTTTGAATCATCAGTCACAATCACATATTCAACCTCTTACTAGGTAGCAAGTAGTATTCTTCACAGAAGCTTCATCAACATCACGCAACCGCTAACCTGCTCATAGAAGATAACCCACATGTGGAATTCCTTACAGAAATCTTCCAACGATGTTGTACTAGGTACAACTACCATGTAATCAGTAAATTCTCCTAAACCCTTCCTCGCCCATCAGCTGTATAAGTATGTTCCTTCCCTATTGACATCACTGAAAGTTCAACAATACGTTCCAAACTCAAATCATATTGCATTAGAAATGATAATCAAATCTTCACACCTCTCTCCATTTCAAGCAACCCCTTTCTGCCACATTCAATCTTTCTTCGTATAGTAACAATCATTCTAAATAAATATCGTAGACCAAATCACCTTCCATCACGACTCCCAAACCGTTCTACACTTTCTCAAGATACGTGGCTCTCCTACCACATGGTCTATATGCTACTCTACCACTCTTACTTCGTTCAAACCATCTCTTTTAAGCAATTTCCCGTCCTCTGTTGTTCATATTTGACCTGCTAGTAATTCAACTATCGCGAGGCACTTCCCTTCATGTCCCCCCTCATACTTTGTTGCCCAACTACTGCCTTACACCAACTCCCTATCTATAGCACCGGAGCTAATGAATTGCCACCAACTCTAAACCTCCAAGAAGATCATCCTTCTCGAGCCATCAACATTAGAAGTACCAATTCGATTCTAAACCTTTATTTTGGATATAGTTAGTATTTGTCTCTATGATATACCTATAGTTGACGGTTAAGCGTAAAGTTATAACATTCTCGTATTCGTATATTTATTGAGAACTATCTGGGCTATACTTCAGTTTACAAAAAAGGCTAATTCCCTAAGTAAACCTAGTAATTTCTATTTTTGCGTTAACTTACCGATTCGAGCTGTGATAGCACACTTTGCACAATAAACGAAATTAACAGTGTGAATATATGGTACAGCTCTCTTCTCAAAGATATCTCAAGCTATTAGCTAGTAGTTAGCTCCTCAATCGGAGTATATATATTATGGATCTTTCCAGATAGGTCATCACAGTTCAATTAGGGGAAGCTCACAGATATGCTAGCTTCTTGCCAATCATTGCGCACGATTTCATAAGATTATTTCATATAAATGCAGAGGCTTACGACCCGATCCATCGTACCATTTGACGAACCATAGATACATCTGTTTATTGCCGAGGTGAATGACCCGCTCTCATTAGAGTGTGGTACATAATCAAGTCGAAGCGTACAGCCCGATCCATCATAATGTGTGCACTACCGAGGGTCGAACGACACAAACCACAGATGTATCTATCCTGCCGAGGAGAACGACCCGATCCCATTAAAATAAGAAGCTTTGACGGGTCCTTGACCCCACTCACGAATAGACGTGTGAGTTATAAATTTTAAGAGAAACCTATCAATAAGAATGCATAACACGGGACAAATTCGTGAGGGAAGTACAATTATTTTGCGACTAATCATGAACTTCGTCGAATCTCTACAATAGCAAGTCTATCACTCTACACAACTCTAGTCTCAAGTCGTAACGTAAAATAAAGGAAAATAATAGGCAAAAGATAACTCAAATAGTACAGTTATAGTATGGCGGGAACATAAGTCTACTCGTACATAACATGAATCTTTCTACATTCGGACTCTCGTCACCTTGTGCATACATAGCCCCCGCAACAAGTAGCGCATAACAAACACATCACCTGGGGGTAGTTTCCCCCTAACAAAGTTAGATAGGAGACTTACCTCACTCCAAAGTTCCATAACCGGCCTCAAAGCCTCTCAAACACCTCAAACTGATGCCCGTCGATCCAAAACTAGTCAAATAAGGTGCAAACCAATCAAAATATACTCTAACACCCATATTTAATCAATTTAGACAATTCCCAACTCTGCTTGAAAGGTCGATAAAGTCACCCCTCGGACCCACGTGCCCAAATTTTGAAAATATTCAAAGATAAATATTATCCATAACATTACTAACTCAAGTTTTTAATTTATTCTTAATTCCACTTCCAAAATCGAGGTCAAAATCGAAAATTACCAATTCTAGGATTTTTACCAAAATCCCAGAAGTTTCCTAAATTTTCATCCTTAAATGCACATATAAACCTTACATTAAGCTCACAACAAGTGGAAAATTACTTACCTTATGTTATATGTTGAAAACTCCTCAAAATCTCCTAAGAACCAAGCTCCAAAAATCCCAAATAAAAATGACGAAATGACCAAGTTCGATACCCTTATGTTCTGCCCAGTTTCAGCTACTACGGACATATTAGTGCATCTGCGGCCTCGCTTTTGCGAGCCAAAATGCACATCAGCGGAGTACACTGCCCAGGTAATACATCGCATCTGCGGAAGCATTTTCGCTTCTGTGCAGGTGCTTCTGCGAAGGCCAATCGCGCATCTGCGGACCCGCCGCTTTTGCGTCTTCATACTCACTTTTGTGATTACGCAAGTGCGGGAATTTCTTCGCACTTGCGACCACTGCCTTGACCCTTTCCCTTTTGCTTCTGCTAGCTCGTTCTCGCTTTTGCGACCAAGACATTGCAGAAGCAATCACACCAGCTGCTGCCCAGCTTTAGAATTTCTTAAGTCCAAAAATCAATCAGTTAACCATATGGAATTCACATGAGTCCCTTGGAACATTAACAAAATATACCAACACGTCCCAAAATACAATACGAACTTAGTCGATCTTTCAAATCACATCAAACAATGCTAAAACCATGAATCACACCCCAATTCAAGCTTAATGAACTTTAGAACTTCAAACTTATACATTCGACGTCGAGACCTATCAAATCAAGTCCGATTGACCTAAAATTTTGCACACACATCATATTTGACTTTAGGACCTATTACCACTTCCGGAATCGGAATCCTACCTCGATATCAAAATGTCCACTTCCGGTCAAACGTTTCCAAAATTATCCAATTTTTCAACTTTCGCCAATTGACGCTGAAATGACCAACGAGCCTCCAAATCGGCATTCGGACACGCTCCTAAGACAAAATTCATCATACCAACCTATTGCAACCTTCAAATTTTGATTCCGATGTCGTTTATTAAAAAGTAAAACCTTAGTCAATTCTTCCAACTTAAAGTTTCTGAAATTAAAATTTTCTCTTCAAATCAACTCTGAACTTCCCTAAATTCAATTCCGACCATACGTACAAGTCAATATACCGGAAGTGAAGCTAGTTAAAGTCTCAAACTGCTGAACAAATGCGCTAGAACTTAAAACGACCGGTCGGGTCATTACATTAGTAATAAATAAAATCAAGGAATCATGCAATAAGCAAAAACTTAGCATTGAATCATCTGTAAAAAGATCTAAACTGTTTTTAACACAAAAGAGAAAGTATTCAAATAAACATCACAAAACTTAAAGAGATAGGAAAAAATAGAAAAACATACAATTTAGCATTAGAAGAGATTGCGGTTTCCCAAAGGCACTTTTCTCTTGAACACGTTGTATATCAAAAGAAACAATTGAATCAGAAACCCAAGTCAATTAAGTGTACGTCACAAAATATATCAAATCTTCAAAATCGCACTCACTATTTATAAAAATAAAGCACAATATCTATCGCATTCACGAAATAAACCGTAAAACTGAACTCAAAAATCCAAATCAATTAGGTGCAAGAGGATTCAGGAACCCAACGATATAGAGACATGAGCTTACCTGGCAAGAGACGAACCAATAAGTCAAAATTTCTGTTCATGAATAGAGAAGCGGTGGAATACTTTTTTCTCACGGCCTTGAATTACCACACAGAGGCAGATCTTGGATTTAAACCTTATGGGTTCAACTTTTAAATTTTTTAGAATTGAATCCATTATATTTTTAAAGTTATGGGTTCATATCTACTATTTTTTGTAATTTTAATAATTTTTTATAAAAAATATTTTACTCAGCGTCAAAAATTATGAGTTCAATTAAACCCGTCGAGTATACACTATATCTGCCTCTGTAATAGCGCTAGCCACCGATTGCTGAAGAACGATAAGAAATTGGGGAAGGAGAGTGGTGGATAAGGGAGATAGAGGAGGGACCGAGGGATATTAGATTTTTGGTATGGGGTTTTGTTTTGTCGTCCCTTTTATTATATATTTTGCTTCATTTTACTTCTGAATGCAAGTCTATCTATCTGGTTCTATCTATATTTATATTTATATCTATATCTATATTATATTAAAAGCACGAAAGCTCTTAACGAAATGTCGTTCACCTTTTTACCCTTTTAATGTTTGACTATGAAATATTTTCTTATTTGAGTTAGTTAGAAACTCCTAATACTTAATAGGAATTATATATAAGATTCTTTCCTTATTTAAATTATTATTTTTAAAAGAATTATTAGTTGAGGTTATCGATATTTTCTAAAACAATAGCAATTAGATGACTTTAGAAGTCGTTATCCAAGTTTTGAGAAATATTTTTTTGAGTGGGAAACAAAATGTGTAGGCTTGTCAAAGAAATAAAACAATATATACTATAATAGTTATTTTATTTACTTAAACACCATAGTAGGTAGCATTTCAAAAAGTATTATGAATTTCTGCAAAATAATTACAACTCCTATGTTGGTTGTACCTTTTTAATTAAGCAAGAAAATAATAAAGTTCTAGCCATTATTTTTATTAATTTGACCCAAAAATAAAAATACATAATTAAATAGATAGTTATTTGCATCTAAAAAATAACAAATAATACACAATTGGTACTTTATTATTTTAGCTAAAACTATTTTTATCTAGCTTTTAGAAATTTGATCCGAAAAGATAAAATATACAATTGGATCAAATAGACATTATATCTAAAGAAGAAATTAAAAATACAAAATTGGATAAAGTATACGTTTATATATTAACATGAAGCAAGAATAATTATATTGTAATAAATAAAGAATTATATAAACGATTGAAAAATATAACATCTTATCAAAGTTAATTTTTAAATTTTTTTCACTTTCACGCGACTAAAGGAGAGTGTGTGTATCTACGCTCTTCGCCACATTAACGTCCAGGAGTAATAACAATCAAATATCTAACTTCGGGGGTACTTAAGACTACAATTTGTTTAGGGGTGTAACTGATTTCGTGCAAAGTTTAGAGGATTTTTTTAACATAACCTCCACATTTTTGGCTCATAGATTAACATGGTCCTTCTAGAATCCATAAACGGTAATGTAACGACCCGACCGATCATTTTTCTTTGTAAGTCCTCGTTCCCCTAAATAAGACTCCCCGTATGTGCTTTTACTGTTTTATGACTTGCGGGTATGGTTAGCTCGGAATTTCGAAGGGCTCGAGTTGAATCAAAACACTTGGTTCCTTAAGTTTGACTTGATTTAACACTTTGAGTAAACGACCTCGGAACCTGGATTTAACGGTCCTAATAGGTTCGTATGATGATTTTGGACTTGGGCGTATGTTCGGATCGGATTTTGGATGAACCGAAAGTGTTTCAGCGCTTAATATAGATAGTTAGCACCTTGAAGGTTTTAACATTCTTTAAATTTGGTTTGGAGTAAACTTTGGTGTTATCGAGGTTCGTTTGGGATTCCGAGCTTGAGAATAGTTCTGTATAGTTGTAACGACCCGGCCGGTCGTTTTGAGATTAATAGCCCCGATCCCCTATATACTGCTTCCCCCATATCTAGTTCTGCTATTGTGACTTGCCGGGAGGTTTTGTTTCGGTTTTTGGAGTGATTTGGGACACTTAGGGGCGTGTCCAAATTGTGTTTTTGAGGTCCGTAGCTTATTTAGGCTTGAATTGGCGAAAGTCGATTTTTGGAGTTTTGGATCGGTTGTGGAAATTTTGATATCGGGATCGGAATCTGATTCCGCAAGTTGGAGTAGGTCGGTAATGTTTAATATGACTTATGTAAAAAATATGGGGTCAATCGGACGTGGTTTGGTTAGTTTCGGCATCGGTTGTCGAAATTGGACATTTCAAGTTCTTTAAGTTTGAATCCGAGGATGATTTATGATTTTAGCGTTGATTGATGAAGTTTGAGGGCTCTACTAAGTTCTTATGGTATTTTAGGATTGGATGGTATGTTTGGTCGAGGTCCCGGGGGCCTCGGGTGAGTTTCGGACGCCCAACGGATCGATTTTTGGACTTAGGAGGTTGCTGAAGTTTTCTGGTGTCTGAGCTCTAGTTTCCTTATACGCGATCGCGTGGGGTGATCCGCAATCGCGTAGGCTTAGCTGGGCAGAGGATGGAATTGTTCTTCGCATTCGCGGACATGGGCATGCGAACGCATAGTGATGTGAGGTGGTGCTTCGCGAACGCAGAGACAAGGTCGCGATCGCGTAGGGTTAAGTGTACCAAAGCAGGACCACGCGCTTTGTTCATCGCAAATGCATGAGGATGTTCGCGATCGCGTGAGTAGGGGAGCCAGAACATCGCATTCGCGTGGTGTTCTACGAGATCGCGTCGAGTAATTTCTGGGGCAGCAAAGTTGTTCTTCGCGATCGCTAGGCTATTTCCGTGATCGCGATTAAGGAATCGCTGGGCAGTGTTAAAGTTTCCAAAAAACGGGGTTTTTTCCATTTTAAGAAAAACTTGAGATAGGGAGCTCGGATTTGGATGCGATTTTGAGGGATTTTCAGAGATATCAATTGGGTAACGATTCTTACCTCCTTTATCGTTATATCCCACTAATCTATCATTAATTTCCTCTTTAATTTCGGATTTTTGGGGTTGAAATTTGGAAGAACTTCTTCAACAAAGATTTCGAGTTTTGAAGGGGATTTGTAGTCGGATTTGAGTAAATTTTATATGGTTAGACTCATGAGCGAATGTGTGTTTATATTTTGTGACTTTTACCCGATTTCGAGATGTGGGGCCCACAACCGATTTTTGAGTTAATTTTGGAATTTTTGTTAAAGTGTTGATTTCATTAATTATATGAGTCTATTATTGTTGTATTTATGATATGTAATTTCTTTTGGCTAGATTTGGGCCATTTAGAGCCGGATATTCGTGGGAAAGGCACTGTGACCGATTGATTAAACTTGGTTCGAGAAGTGGCTTGCCTAACTTTCTGTGGGGGAAATCCCCTAAAGATTTGAAACTATTGCGATATGTGAGCGTCGTGTACGTGAGGTTATGAGTACGTACACGTGCTAGTTGTGGAAAAACCCGATTTTCTTACTGAGCAGCAACCTGTTTTCCATTTATTTGAGTTATACCATTTTTATGAGTATTAATCTATTTTCATTCTTAATTGAGTTATTCACATTTGCGTAGCTATCCTGTTTAGTCTAATACAGCATGTCTACGTATCTTAATTGCCTATGTGAACTCTGTGCAGCATGCTTAGTGAATTTCCCGCTTCTTCCTTAACTGGTACTTAGTCTAAATCGTAAGATTTCATGATGTAGTTGTATTTCTATTATTTGCGCTGCATATTTACTTTGGGACTACGGAACGGTATTCTGTGAGATCCCCTTGTACTGCATATTTACTTTGGGACTACGGAACGGTATTCTGGGATATCCCCCTGCACATTTACCTGACCTCGTCACTACTCTACTGATGTTAGGCTTGGCACTTAGTGGGTACCGATTGTGGTGTACTCATGCTATTCTCTACACATGTTTTTCGTGTGCAGATCCAGGTGCACCTTATCAGCCGCACTATCAGTGAGCCGGGACAGCCTTGGAGACATCAATGTATATTTGCCGCGTCCGCAGGCCTCGGAGTCCCCTTCTACTCTTTCTCATGTCCATTATCTTCTATATTTTTCCTTGTTAGATGCTGATGTATAGAGATACTAGATTTTTTCATTCTGTAGTTTGTGATTCACAATGTTCCGGGTTTTGGGATTTGTTGTGTATTTTTGAATAGTTGGTTAAATTTCTATTTTTATTTTATTATTCCGAAAAATGTTAAGCTTACCTAGTTGTAGAGACTAGGTGCCATCACGTCGTCATACGGAAGGGAAATTGGGTCGTGACAATAGTGATTTAAGACTTGCACGCAAAATTTGGTGTTATTCCAAGTAGTTCAAGTACGAATCAGCGCATTCAGAGTAAGTTGCATGAATTTGACTTTCATAAGTTGATCCTATTGGTTTTGGGTGGTGATTCTTAGTTTTAATGTTGTTTCTGCATTTTGAGGGTGCGAGCGAGTCTGTTTTATTATTTCAAACTTGTAGGTATGCTTGGACGGGGGTTCGGGTGCCCCGAATGCCATTCAAACAAAGCGCGGAGGTCGTTTGGCCTTGGGTGCATAGTTGAAGCACCCTGCTTCTAGTGCATTCGCACCTACAGAGGCCAGCTATAGGTTCGAGCTCGCAGAAGTGAGCCAGCAGTCGCAGAAGCGGCCAAGCATAGGCAGCTTAGAAACCGCAGATACGGACAAGGCGACTGCAGATGCGCGACCACAGAAGCGCGAGCTAGCGCAGGTGCTGCTCATCTACCGTAAGAGCGGCATCGAGGAAGAGAGCCCTCATTCTGCAAATGCGTACTTAGGCCAACCAAGAATGGACTGCATCTGCGATGAACCTCTTGCAGATGCGGCCCAGGGACCGCAGATGTGAATGTCCAGGAGGCAGAATGGTCCATTTAATGCGGGACTTAGGCTATTTTGACTCATTTTGTTTCATATATTGGGATATTTTGGAGTTCTTGGACAAGGGTTTTCACCTTTCACTTTGAGATAAGTAATTTCTATATAATGTGAGTTAAATACATGGATTATGGGTAGATTTTAAAATGTAAAATTTTTGAAAATCATGGGTTTAGATGAATAACCCTAGGTTTTGATAAAAAACTGGAATTTACCCACGAATATGGTTATGGGATTGAGTGAAAATTATATATTTGAGTTCGTGTGGTTATGGGTAACAACTTTCTTCGAAATTTTTTGGAATCCGGGTATGTGGGCCCATAGGTGAATTTTTTGAATCTTTCAATTGGGGTTGGGTAATCACTCTAATAGTTAGAATATGATTTTTTGAACATGTATTGATTAAATTATGTAACATTTGTCTAGCTTTGGATTGTTCGGTGCCGAGTTGAGGCTTTAGAATGAAATTATGACTATAAAGTGAAACTTGAGATGAGGTAAGTCTCTTGTCTAACCTTGTAAGAGGGAATTTACCTCATAGGTGCTTTAAATTGCTATTTGCTTCTACTTGTGAGGGCTACATACGTACGAGGTGACGAGAGTCTGTGCGTAGCTACAAATCATGCTTATATCCGGGTAGTTTAGGACCCGAATAATGAAGTATTTGTAATGTTTGCACCGTACTTACTAATTAAAGTGCCTAAATTATACTAGAACTTGTTAGAGGAATTGTATAAGACCGAATTTCACTTACTTGAATTTTTAGCGTATTACTTGACCGTAAATGGAAATTTTATTACATTGTGTGTATTAGCCTTGTATTACCTCTTTAACTGATTGTTTATAAAGTATCCGCTCTTCTTGTGGAGAGGGTTGAACGTCTCAGCAATATATAGATGCATCTATGGTTCGTGTCGCTCGACCCTCAGCAGTGTACATATTATTCTGGATCGGGTCGTAGGACCTCGGCATAATCGTACGTGATAACACTCGAAGTGTAATAATATATTTGATATCTTTCCCTGGCTTGAGAAGCAAATTTTAAATAAGATGGAAATTTATTTGGAACATACCATGTGTGAAAGGATTATTTACTTTCTACTTGCTATTGAGTTACTATTATTATTTATGTAACCCATACTCATTTAGAATTCTGTATTTCCTTACTATTAGCCCATAATAAGTGTCGATGTCGACCCCTCATCACTACTTCTTCGAGGTTAGACTTGATACTTACAGGGAACATTTTGTTTATGTACTTATGCTACACTTCTGCACTAACCGTGCAGGATCTGAGGCAGGTGCATCTGGCGGTTGATGAGTGGTGATTTTACCATTTATTTTAGTCTCTTTTGTTTAGTTTTTGTATCCGTTAATTATAATATGAGGTTGTTTGTGGTGTGTATTGTGAGAGTTTCAGGTAAATGATGCCATGTAGAGAGTTGAATTCAATTGAAGTGGAATTGTGCAATAAAAGAGTTAAAAAAGTGCAAATTCCTTTAGTGATTCCTCATATGCGGAAGGCTGTTCTCTTATCCGACCTCGCATCTGCGAATGGAAGGCCGCATCTGTAGAAATATCAATCTCAAGCTGGGAGCGCATCTGCATTTTGTTAGGCACATCTACGGAGGCACATCTGCGCACAAACGACGCACCTGCGTATGTGCTTCTATGCTTCTTGGACCACTTCTGTGGAGGTTCAAATGCCCACTTATGATTGCTTTTGCGTGCAGCATTCCGCTTCTGGGGAGCCGCACTTGTGATGATCCTTCCGCATGTGCGGTCAACGAGCTTCAACTATGGATAGTCTTAGCATTTCACATTTTCTCGATTTCAAACCCACAAATACACGACCTAACTTATTGGAAACTTATCTTTGGCAGACTTTGACAGTCTCTGCACATCTTGGGAAACTTTTGTCCATTTTTGGAGCTAGGATTCTTGCACAGACACTTGGTCTTGAAGATTTGGAGCTTTTGTTTGAGAATTTCTTACCCATTTATGTTCAATTCTTTATTTCCTTGCTTTATATTGAATATCTAAGTGTGTAGTATTTTTTCCAGCATTTAAATCTTGATTATGGGAATATTCATATTTAAAATGTGGATTAAATACCTTGTTGTGCTTATGTATTGACCGATTTTTATTTATTATGAAGTGAGTTATTGTTTCTTTAAGTATTCTTGTTAATAAAAGATTTCGAAAGGATTAGTTAACCCTAGGACTCGCCTATTCACTTCGAATTAATTTTGGGAAAACTAATTAGGGTTTGGGAAAGATTAATTAACAAGAACTTGAGGCGTTAAGCCTGATTCTATACTACCTAGGGATCAGATTGAACTATTTGTAGCTATATTCGGGTGTGCTTAATCTCTTAATTGTTTTAGGGATAATTCAATTAGGAAGTCTTGTTAGTCTTCGAAAGAAGCTAATATAGAATTATTACCTAAGGATAATTAATAATAAACTCGCTCATATTTATAAAATTGTGAAATATATTGGATCGTTACTTGAGTGTAATTCCCAATGCATCCATGCTTGTCGTCATTGATCATTTTACTTTTTTTCTTGGTTAGTTTATATTTTTGCAATTAGCTATAAATATTTTTCTTAAAACATTTCTAAGTGTTTGTCTTAGCAAAATAAGTGATAATTCTCTTACACGCCTAATCGCCTATATATTGTTCCCTTTGGGATTCGAACCCGACTAATAGTTGGGTAAATTATATTGCATGTGACCGTGTCCATTTAGTTTTTAGTAGTGGATTTGGACGTCATCAGCGGTCCTACCAGCGCGCATCCCAGATATCTCGAGGACTAGTGGTGAGCGGCTTCCTGAGCCATTCTGCAGCCCCTAAAGTCTCTCTTTTGTATTTATATTTTGTCTACTTTATTTCGGACAATAGTTAGAGTCTTGTATATTCTACTAGTTGCTCATATAATTGTGACACTATGTAACGACCCGACCGGTCGTTTTGAGCTCTAGCACGTCGTTCAGCGGTTTGAGGCCTTGAACAGCTTCACTTTGGGTATTATGACTTTAACGTGTGGTCGCAATCGAATTTCGGGAAATTTGAGATGGATTTGGAATGAAACTTCTAATTTCGAAGGCTTTAAGTTGGAAGAATTGGCTAAGATTGGACTTTTGAGTAAACGACTTTGGAATCGGAATTTGTAAGTTCCAACAGGTTCATATGGAGATTTTGGTTTTAAGCATGTAAAGATGTTGATTTGGAGGTTCGTAGGGCATTTCGGCGTCAATTGGCGAAAGATGAAAATTGGATGATTTTTGAGAAAATTTGACTGGTAGTGGACTTTTTTATATCGGGGTCGGATTTTGATTCCAGAAGTGGAAGTAGGTCCGTAATGTCAACTATGAATTGTGTGCAAAATATTAGGTCATTCGGACTTGCTTTGATAGGTTTCTGCTTCGAATGTAGAATTTTTAAGTTTTAAAGTTCATGAAGCTTCAATTGGGATGCGATTCGTGGTTTTAGAATTGTTGGATGCAATTTGAAGGCTCGACTATGCTCGTATTGTATTTTGGGATGTGTTGGTAAATTTGGTTATGGTTCCGAGGGCCTCGGGTGGTTTCCGGATGGTTAACGGATTGTATTTGGCGTTATGAATTTTGCTGGTGGCAGCACATCTGTTGTAACTGCACCTGCAATATTTTGGCCACAGGTGCGGAGTCATAGAATTGGCCAAGAGGGTCGCAGAAGTGGTTATGGGAGAGCAGGGCAGTGGCATAGGTGCGAGACTATTTCTGCATCTGTGATGGCGCAGATGCGGCATCCTTGAGTTCCGCAGAAGTGGAACCGCACCTGCGGATGAGGCATCGCAGAAGCGAAGGTGTAGAATCACTGGAAGGGCCGCAGATGCGGAGGGTGAAGGGCCTAAAGGGAGCCGCAGAAGTAGGCTCTGAGCCGCAGAAGCGGCTAATGTTTCCGCATATGCGAATAGTCATATGGGCAGTGAAGTTTTATAAAAAACAGGATTTGGCCCATTTTCTTTTATTTCACTTGGTTGGGGTGATTTTGGAGAGCTTCAAGGGGATATTTTTATCAAACAACATAAGGTAAGTGATTCCCACTTATTACAAGTTAAATACATGGTTTATACGTGGATTAGAGCATGAACATTAGTAGAAATTTTAGATTTTTGATAGAAAATCTAGAATTTTGTATTTTTGGATTTCGACCACGGAATTGCACATGGAATCAAGAATAAATTATATATTTAAGTTAGTGGTGTTATGGGGGTAAGGTTTATCTTCAAGAATTTTCGGGATCCGGGCATGTGGGCCCGAGGGTTGATTTTATCGACTTTTCGAGCGTAGTTGGAAATTATTTAAATTGATTAATTATGGGTATTAGAGTGTATTTTCATTGGGTTGCATATGTTTTGAATAGTTTTGGACAGACGGGCATTGGTTTGTGGTGCTAAGAGGCCTTGGAGCCGGTCATGGAACTTCGGAGCGAGGTAAGTCTCTTGTCTAACTCTATGAGAGGGAGAGTACCCCTAGGTGATAATTATTATTATGTGCAACTAGTTGTGGGTGCTACGTACACACAAGGTGATGAGAGTCCGTACGTAGCTAAAGCATGTTATGTCTGGGTGGACTTGGGATCTTATCCTGTGATATTTGAATTATTTGAAATCATTCTGCTGGCATAACTAATTAAAGTTATAACTGAATTTGAATTAGAAATAAACGTATGTATAATAGGTCAAGCCTTAACACTTTGAATTTTAGGCAAGTTATTTGTGAAATGGTAAAGATTATATTCATTTTATGCCCATGTTCTGTATCGTAAATATGTGTCTCATAATTCGGTAATTTCATTCCTTTTCTTGTGGAGCGGGTCGAACGCCTCGGCAGTGTATAGATGCATCTATGGTTCGTGCCACTCGACCCTCGGCAGAATCGTGCGTTATATCGCTAGTAGTACGAATGTTTACGAGTTAATCTTTCTACTGATGCCCGAAATAGTATACGATGTTCCTTATTTATTTATATTGGCACATGATAATTTCTGAGTTGTTAAGGCAGGTTACAAGAACGAGAAATTTATACTTTAAAAGAAAAAACTCGCAGACAATGAACCCTGAAGATTTATCTTATTGTTATTGTACGTTGTATATCTGCTTTAGTTTTATTATATTGCTTTATTTTTTGTAAGTGTCCATGTCAACCCCTTTTTACTACTTCTCTAGGGTTAGGCTAGATACTTACTGGGTACGCGTTGATTTACGTACTCATGCTGCACTTCTGCACTAAATGTACATGAACTGAGAGGTTTATTTGGTGGCCATCTTAGCGTCGAGGAGACTTTATGTGAGATGTATTTTATGCTACGCATCCCAGTCCATCGAGTCTCTATTGTACTATTTATTTTATTTTGTCTTATTATATTCGGGACAGACATTGTAATATTACTATTGTATTCCTTAGAAAATGCACATGTACTTGTGACTCCGTATTTTGGGGATTTCTACTGGTTGTTCGTTATTCTAGTTCACTGTCACGATCCCAAATTTCCTCCGCAGAAGGTCGTGATGGCACCTAGTCTCTAAGACTAGGTAAGCCTATCAATGCGGAATAATCATAAATATCTGAAATAAATAAACTACAATTCAAATAATTACAACTCCCAAAACCCGGTAGAAATAAGTCACAAGCTTCTAAAAACTTTTCTCAATATTTCTATATATCAAGGTCTAAAGAAAAATAAGGAAGCAACATAAAATGATAGAAGGGGACTCCGGAGTCTGTGGACGCTGGCAGATATACCTCGAAGTCTCCGTGCGTAGGTAACTTTACTGACGTCTAAACTGATAAGATGTACCTGGATCTGCACAAAAAGATGTGCAGAAAGCGTAGTATGAGTACACCACAGCGGTACCCAGTAAGTGCCAAGTCTAACCTCAGTATAGTAGTGACGAGGTCAGGTCAGGCCCTACTGGAGAATAGATAATGACATGAAAAAAAATGTTTAAATAATTTAATAAGATAAAATGACTATGGAAATGAATCAAATAGTATGTCACATTTAATGGCACCAAATAATATCTCATGGAATCAAAACAGAATTTCCTTTCAGCTTTATGAAAATCACAACAATTAATCGAAGGCAACTATGGCCATAAATCAATATCAACAAGGGCACTACCGAGGTACCGCCTCGTAGTCCCAAATCATAAATAAATTTACAATATCTCATTTTCTTATATCACTGCGGGAGCCGTCAGAATTTATTTAAAAAACTTTTTTCCCGAAATAGCATCCCGCATTTTAGCCACCCTTATCACAACGCATAACTTCTAGTAGTCACCCCTACTAGCCACGCATATCAAGCCACCCTTATCTCACCGCATGCGCTTCAATACCCAGGCCTTATACTACCACATGGGTATCAATATAACAATATATCACAATTTGCACCTCAAGTGCCCAATATTTCAATTTTCCAAAAAATAAATCAACAACAATATTTTTCAATAATAAAGAGCTCACGCCTAAATAATCCAACCATAATATTTTTTCACAATAAAGAGCTCACGGCTCCATCACAATGAGTACCAAAAATCTTACGAAAATATTCAGAAAAATAATATTTCAAAATCTTTAATACGGTGTTTCGATATTAAATTTAGAAATGTCAAATACTTCATATTAATAATACTTAATTTAAAGAAAATCAACCTTCAATATAATGCATAGTATAAAAAATCAAGTTTTAATTAAACAAGTAAAACAATTAGCAGGAAAAGGTCAAGCAATTTTAAGGTATAGAAATCAAATCAATAATGGAGAATATAACAAGATTTAATAATTTAATTAATATGCAATAATGATCTTCATAATTTAAGCACATAATCCTTCACATTTAGACCGTGTATACACTCGTCACCTCGTGTACACGACTTTCATCACATTACAATTAATACCAATCCTAGGAAAATTTCCCTCACACAAGGTTAGACAAGTCACTTACCTGGACTTGCTCCAATTTAACCAAGTAATATGCTTTTTCCTTGATTTTCCGATTCTGGTTGACTTGTATCTAGTCATAAATAATTCGACACACTCAACAAAAATTATAGAATTAATTCTATAAATAAAATACTATATTATTCAATAAAAAACCGAAATTAACTCAAAAATGGCGTCTCGGAATCTGGTGAAAGTTACAAAATATGAACGCACATTCAACTATGAGTCCAACCATACCATTTTTACAAAAATCTGACATCAACTTGACCTCCAAATCTCAATTTCTCATTTTGAAATTCCTAGGCACAAATCCTCTAATTTCACCTCAAAAACATGTAATCTAGTCGGATTATTTGATGATAATTCAATATTATGGAGTAGAAATGATCACAAGGGACTTACCTCAAGTTTTCCCGTGAAAACCTTGCTCAAAATCGCCCAACCCGAGCTTGAAATGCCCAAAAATTGCAAAAGCTCGGAACCCCTCTGTTTTTGTACTGTCCAGGGATTTTCGCATTTGTGGCAACTTGGCCGCTTCTGCACCAACCGCATGTGCGGAAAAAGACCCGCATCTGTGCCTTTGCCCGCATCTGCGCGCCTGTTGAACTCCTGCGCAGGCCGCTTCTGCGCATTTCCTCCGCATCTGCGCTCATGCAGGTGCGGAATTTCCCTCGCACCTACGACCATTGCCCCATAGTCCATTTGCGCATTTGTGCTTGCCAGGCTCGCTTCTGCGAGCTCGCACCTGCGATAGAATTTCTGCAGATGCGAATGTAGCAGAGGGCAGAAACTTCAGTTATTTCTTCTAAGTCCGAATTTGATCCGTTAACCATCCGAAACTCACCCGAGGCCCCCGGAACCTCAACAAAATGTACCAACAAGTCCTAAAATATCATACGAACTTAGTCGAGCCTTCAAATCACATCCAACAACACTAAAACACGAATCACACATAGATTCAAGCCTAATGAACTTTGAAATTTCTAATTTCTACAAATGACTCCGGAACCTATCAAATCACGTCCGATTTACCTCAAATTTTGCGCACACAGTCAAAAATAACATAACAGAGGTACTCAAATTTTCGGAATCGGATTTTGACCCCGATATCAAAAAGTCAACCCCTTAGTCAAACTTCCCAAAAATTCAACTTTCGGCATTTCTAGCCTAATTCCACTACGGACTTCCAAATAAAATTTCGATCACGCTCCTAAGTCCAAAATCACCAAACGGAGCTATTGGAATCATCAAAATTCTATTCTGGGGTCGTTTGCACATAATTGACATCCAGTCACTATTTGAACTTAAACTTTTAAATGTTTCATCAAAATTCCATATCTCGGGCTAGGGACCTCGAAATTTGGTTCCGGGCATACACCCAAGTCCCAGTTCATGATACGGACCTACCGGAACTGTCCAAATACTGATCCGAGTCCATTTGCTAAAAATGATGACCATAGTCAACTCAGTTGAGTTTTAAAGCTCAAATTTATATTTTAAATCTATTTTTCACATAAAAACTTTTCGGAAAATTTAACGGACTGCGTACGCAAGTCGAGTAATGATAAATAGTGCTTTTCGAGGTCTTAGATCACAGAATTAATTATTAAATTTAAAGAAGACATTTGGGTCATCACATTCTCCACCTATAAAACAAATGTTCGTCCTCGAACGGAGTTAGAAAAAAAATACCTGAGCTGGTGAATGAGTGTGGATAACGGCTGTGCATATCATGCTCGGCCTCCCAAGTCGCCTCCTCGACCGGATGACCCCTCCACTGAACCTTCATGGAAGCAATGTTCTTTGACTTCAGCTTTCGAACTTGCCTATCTAAAATAGTCACTGGTTCCTCAACGTAAGATAGATCTTTGTTTAACTGAACCAAATAAAAGGGATGACTAAACAAAACCACATACCAAAAACCTAATATCCCTCGGTCCCTCCTCTCCCTGCCTTAGATGCCGCTCTCCCTCCCAGCTTTCTTATCTTTCTTCAACCATCGGTGGCTGGCGCTATTACAAAGGCGATATAGTGTATACTCAACGGGTTCAATTGAACTCATAAGTTTCGACGCTGAGTAAACTTTTATTTGTAAAAATTCATTAAAATTGCAAAAAATAGTAGATATGAACCGATAACTTTAAAAATATAATGGGTTCAATGCTATAAATTTAAAAGTTGAATCCATAAGGTTTAAATCACAGATCTTCCTCTATGCGCTAATTCAAGGCCGTGAGAAAAAGGTATACCACCGCTTCTCTATTCAGGAACAGAAATTTTGACTTATTGGCTCGTCTATTGCCAGGTAAGCTCATATCTCTATATCGTTGGGTTTCTGAATCGTCTTGCACCTACTTGATTTGGATTTTTGAGTTCAGTTTTACAATTTATTTTGGGAATGCGATAGATATTGTGCTTTATTTTTATTAATAGTGAGTGTGATTTTGAAGATTTGATATATTTTGTGTCGTACACTTAATTGACTTGGTTTACTGATTCAATTGTTTCTTTTGATTTACAAGGTGTTCAAGAGAAAAGTGCCTTTGAGAAATCGCAATCTTTTCTAATGCCAAACTGTATGTTTTTCTATTTTTTCCTATCTCCTTAAGTTTTGCGTAACGACCCGACCGGTCGTTTTGCTTCCTTGATCCCTGTTCCTCTAAATAACACTCGTCGTATGTGCTATTATTGTTTTATGACTCGTGAGGATAATTAGTTCATGATTTGGAAAAGTTCGGGTTGAAACAGGAACACTTAGTTCCTTTGTTTGACTTTAAAGGGCTAAGTTTGACTTTTGTCAACATTTCTAGTAAACGACCCCGGAATCGGGATTCGACGGTCTCAATAGGTTCGTATGATAAATTTTGGCTTGGGCGTGTGTTCAGACCGGAATTTGGATAAACCGTGAGCATTTCGGTGTCTAGAATTGGAAGTTGGCTTATTAAAGATTTAAAACTTCTTTAAATTTAGTTTGGAGTAAGGTTTGGTGTTATTAGGGTCCGTTTGGGATTCATTGCTTGGGAATAGTTCTGTATGGTGATTTAAGACTTACACGCAAAATGTGGTGCCATTCCGAGTAGCTTAGGTATGATTCGGCGCGTTCGGAGCAAGTTGGAAGAACTTGAATGTAACGACCCGACTTGTCATTTTGAGAATTAACGTTTCATTCAATGACTTAAGGTCTCGAGTAACTTTGTAATATGTATTATCACTTGCGTGTGCGGTCAAGTTTGGTTTTGAAAGGTTCAGAATTAAATTGGAAGAACAATCCTTATTTTTGAAGCTTAAATGAAAAGAGTTGACCGAAATTTGACTTTTGAGCAAACGACTCCGGAATGGAATTTTGATGATGTCAATAGCTTCTTATGGTGATTTCGGACTTAGGCGTATGTCCGGATTTACATTTGGAAGTCTGTAGGGCAATTTGACACATTTTGGCGAAAGTTGGAAAATAGAAAATGTTTAGAACGCTTGACCAGGAATTGATTTTATTGATATCGGGGTCCAAATTTGATTCCATAAATTGTAACAAGTCCATTATGTCATTCCGGATTGATTTGATAGGTTTCAGCATCGAATGTAGAATTGGGAATTCGTTAGTTTTCATTAAGCATGAATTGGGGTGCGATTCGTGTTTTAGTGTTGTTTAATGTAATTTGAGGCATCGACTAAGTTTGTGTCATGTTATGGGACTTGTTAGTATACTTGGTTGTGGTCCCATGGGGCTCGGATGAGTTTTGGAAGAGTTTTTAGAAGAGTTTGGCGTTTTGAGCATAATCCTGTAATGATCCAAAGGTCCATTTTTAGTTCTAGAGATCGAAATTCGATTTCAAGACTTTTGGGAGGCATTAATCTATTGGCCAAAAATTTGGATTAAAGAAGGCATTGTTCCTTGATGAATTATTTTCCAGTTCATGTTGTTGAAATTGGCATTGTGTTATAAAGGCTGTAAATCATATTGAGGCAAAATGTTAAATTGTGAAATATTATTTTTTTGAGTTGTTCACTCCCGGATATTTTTGTTAAGATTTTTTGCACATTATGGTCGAGCCATGGGCTTCTTATTGTGGAAAATAATATATTATTGATTTCTATGGCAAGTTGTAATAGTTGAGCACTTGAGGTGCAATTTATGAGATGTGATATTTGAGCACTTGATGTGCAATTTGTGATATGTTGTGATATTTGAGCACTTGAGGTGAAATTTGTAATATGTGGTCATATTTGAGCACTTGACGTGCAATTTGTGATATATTGTGATATTGAGCCCTTGAGGTGCAATTTATAATATGTTGTGATATTTGAGCACTTGAGGTGCATGTTGTGTTATGCTGTGGTATTTGGCCACTTGAGGTGCGATTTGTGAAATATTATGATATTGATATGCATGCGGTGATATAAGGTCAGGGTGTTGAAACGCATGCAGTGAGATAAGGTGGGCTTGATACGCGTGGCTAGTAGGGGAACTACTAGAAGTCATGTGATGTGATAAGGTGGGCTAAAATGCAGGATGCTGCTTTGAGAAAAATAATTTTTAAAAACTAAATGTGAAGGGTCCCGCGGTTATATAAGGAAAGATTAAAATTTATTTATGATTTGGGACTACGAGGCAGTACCTCGGGAGTGCCCTTTTGTTGAAATTTATTTATGATTTGGGACTACGAGTAGGTACCCCGGGAGTGCCTTTTGTTGAAATTTATTTATGATTTGGGACTACGAGGCGGTACCTCTGGAGTGCTCTTTGTTGATATTTCTCTATGGATGCACTTGCCTTTGGTTATTTTATTTTTTCGTGATATATAAATTCTTGTGTTCTTCTGTGATGTATTATTTGATTTTATTATGTTTTGTATTCCTTCTTATATTGTGTTGGCTTTGGCTCTTTGTACGAGACTCTGAGGATTTATGTTTCTTGTTTTTACTGGTTTTCGAGGTTTGAGATATTTTGAACAAAAGAAATTGCTATTATATTTTAATTTAATAAATTTCACATGCAAATCAGTAGCTATCAGATGCTTCATTTGAATTGAAATGTCATTTTCTGCAACCAAACGAGTTCAAAAATAAACTCATTTCTTTGTTGCTTTCTTGGTTTAAAAATTGTAAACTTACTTTATTGATAATAAATTGATCCTGCAGATCTTATATACATTGATATTTTGGTACGTGAGTTGTTTGTGCGGTTGTAATATAGATATGGGTACGAGGTGCCGTAAAAATATAAAAGTGGGTTGATACCCATGTTTTTATGATTATGTAATGAGGTGTCACAGAATAACTTTTATTTGAAGGAATTATATTCGAAAGGTTTTTATTTGAAAACCTTATATGTGAAAGATTTATATTTGAAGTACTTACATTTGAAAGACGTTGTAATGACCTAACCGGTTATTTTACCTTCTAGAACCCCATTCCCCTAAATAAGACTCCATGTATGTGCTTTTTCTGATATATGACTTGCGGGGGTGGTTAGTTCGGGATTTGAAAGTATGCGGGTTGAAATCGGAACACATAGTTCCTTAGTTTGGCTTTAGAAGGCTAAGTTTGAATTCGGTCAACAGTTTCAGAAAACGACCCCGTAATCGGGGATTTGCCGGTTCCAATAGGTTCGTATGATGATTTTGGACTTGGGCATATGTTCGAATTGTGTTTTGCACAACCCGAGAGCGTTTCAGCGCTTAATAGTGACTAGCTATTTAAAGGTTTAAGGTTCTTTAAATTTGGTTTGGAGTAGGTTTTGGAGTAATCGAAGTCCGTTTGAAATTCCGAGCCTAGGAATATTTCTGTATGGGAATTTAAGACTTGCACGCAAAATTTGGTGTCATTCGGAGTAGTATAAGTATATTTCGGCGCGTTCGGCGTATGTTTGAAGAAGTTGACAATTTTAAGTTGAATCAATTTGGTTTGAGGTCTTAGTTTTGATATTGTTTTACACATTCTGAGGGTTCGATCGAGTCCGTTTTATGATTTCAAACTTGTTGATATGTTCGAGCGGAGCCCCGGGGGCCTCGGGTGTTAACCGGACGAGTCTCAGACCATGTTTGGACTTGGGAGGAACAGCTGAAGCTTCCAGCTTCTGGTGTAACCGCACCTGCGCATGGGCAGTCGCAGGTGCGAGCTCGCATAAGCGAGCCACGAACCGTAGAAGCGCCAAGAGGGGGTTGCCAGGGATCACAGAAGCGCGAATTGGACCACACCTGCGAAGGCGCAGGGGCGAGGAAGGCAGCGCAGAAGCGGACAAGGTCGTAGGTGCGACGAAGGGCACCACGGAAGCGGTCTCGCATGTGCGAGCTGCTGATCGCAGAAGCAGGCGAGCCGGCTAAGGGGGAGAGCCGCATCTGTGAGGACTTTACCGCAGATGTGGAGCCGCCGAAGCAAGAGGGCTATTTGGGCAGAACGTTTAAAGGAACGGTGAAACGACCATTTTAGCCCATTGTTTCTTCATTTTTGGGCGATTTTGGACCTTTTTGAGAAGGGATTTCAACTAGAAACTTGAAGGTAAGTTAATTATACACACTTTGAGTTAAATACATAGATTATGGGTACATTATAACTTGTAATTTGTGGAAATCAAGGGTTTAGATGAAAAACCTAGGTTCTGATAAAAATAAAATTTTAACCACGAAAATAGTGATGGAATTGGATGGAAATTGTATAATTGAATTCTTGAGATTATGGGTAATGATTTCCTCCGAACATTTTCGGAATCTTGGCACGTGGACCCTGGGTGAATTTTAGGTATTTTACTATTTTGGGATGGGTAATTAATTTAAGAGTCTAATTTCGAATTATTGAGCATGTATTAATTATTTTATATAACATTTGGATAGTTTCGGATTTTTCGGCATCGAATTGAGACTTTATCGCGACGTTGTGATCGTGAAGTGTACTTTGAGACAAGTTAAGTCTCTTGTCTAATCTTGTATGTGGGAATTTACCCCATAGGTGATTTGAATTAATATTTGTTGCTAATTGTGGGGGTTACGTACGCACGAGGTAACGAGAGTCCATGTGTAGCTACTAATTATGCTATGTCCAGGTAGTTTAGGACTCAAATCATGAATTATTTGTGATAATTGCATCCTTTATTTAATTAAAGTACTGGAATTATATTGTAAATTGCTAGAGGAAACAGCAAAAGACCTAAATTTTATATACTTGAATTTTTGTGCAAATTATTTGATTGTTAATGGCAAATGTACATCCTTATGTGTTAGCCTTATAATAACTTTTCATTCCGGAGGTTCATAAGAAAATGTCCCCCTTCATTGTGGAGCGGGCCGAATGCCTCGGCAGTATAGATGCATCTATGGATCGTGTCGCACGTCCCTCGGCAGTGTACATGACACGTTGGACCGGGTCGAATGACCTCGGCAGAAATCGTGCCTAATAATAATAATTACACGATACCTTGACATTCTATTACAGCTCGTGAAGCTAATTGATAAATTAAAAATTATATAATTTTGAAATAATTATTTACTCTAGCTTGTTAAGAAAATTATTGTTATTCACATAAATCATATTTATTTAAATATTTCTATTTTAATATTATTAACCCTTAGTGAGTATCAAAGTGGACCTCTCATCACTACTTCTTCGAGATTAGACTTGATACTTACTGGGTACACATTTTTTACATACTCATGCTACGCTTGCTGCACTTTTTGTGCAGGATTTGAGACAGGAGTTTTAGATGGTCCTACAGGAGCACATCCATAATACCTCGAGGCTTAGTGGTGAGCTGCATTTCTGCGTCGTCCTGCAACAGCTAGTGCTTCTTCTTGTATTTGTATTCTGACTATTTTATTTCAGAAAGTATAGTAAAATGTTTTGTTTAATCTACTAGATGCTCAAATACTTGTAAAAACAGGCCTTGGCACACACTGGTAGAATTGGGATTTGGATTATTTTTCTTTATTTTTATTTAATTAGAACCGTTCATGTTTTTCTTAAATCTTGCAAGTAAGGAGAGTTTAATTACTCGGAGAATTATTTAAGGAAATAAGTTATGTTTAATTAACTAGTTTGCTTGCCTAGCGGTGATGTTGGGCGCCATCACGGCCTATAAGTGAAATTGGGTCGTGACAACATGGTATCAGAGCACTAGGTTCACGTAGGTCTCATAAGTTATGAGCATGCCTAATAGAGTCTTGTGGATCGGTACAGAGACGTCTATACTTATCTTCGAGAGGCTATAGGCTGTTAGGAAACCACCTTTCTTCATCTCCTATCGTGTGTTTGATGTACCACTAAGTATATTTCTCTCATTCTCTCACAAATGGTGAGAAAGTGATCTAATGAGGTTCCAGACCAGGGAAGAGCTGCTCCCCCAGTTGTTAGAGGCAGGCAGAGGCTGAGGGAGGACTCCAGCCCGTAGTAGTTATCCCAGTTATACCATCAGTGGATCCAGTAGAGGATCCTATTATCGAGGAGAAGGGAAAAGTGCCCGCAGCAGATCCAGCCCCGATGGATTTCACCTCCGCACCAGGATATCATGAGGTCATGGGCCGTATGCTGCAGTTCATGGATACTATGACTCAGGCCGGTTTATTTTCGGCAGACCCAGCCACATCCCAGGTGGGCGGGGGAGCACAGACCCCTACCACACAAGCTCATGGGATAGGCAACTGCTGTATATCAGACCTAGGGTGCACTACCCGTGGGTGGGGCCCAACCAGTTGCAACAGCTACACCTGAGCCCAGACCAGCTGCAGCTGCCGAGCCACAGAAACTATTGAACAGATGGACTAGGCTACATCCTCCTGTCTTTGGGGGTAAACGACATGAGGATCCCCAGGACTTCATTGATCGGTGCAGGGATAGACTGCACAATATAAGGATATTGAAGTCTCACGAGATACACTTTACTACCTTTCAGCTCGAGGGCAAGGCCCGTAGGTGGTGGAAGTCCTATCTTCTTGGCAGACCAGCAGATTCTCCTCCCATGACTTGGGACAGATTCACCTATATTTTCCTGTATAGGTATATTCCACCCTCCCAGAGGGAAGAGTTGTATTTTCAGTTTGAGCAGCTCTAGCAGGGTCAGATGTCAGTGACCGATTATGAGGCGAGGTTTTCTGAGTTGTCTCGTCATGAACTTATGATACTCCCTACTTATGCAGAGAGAGTACAGAGGTTTGTTGCGGGTTTGCATACTGGCATTCAGGCCAGTATGGCCTGAGGTCGAGATGGGGACATCTTATGAGTTGGTTGTAGAGATAGCCCGGAGGATCGAGGGTGTGCATCAGCGTAGCCGAGAGCAGGCTATGAGAGATAAAAGGTTTAGATATACTAGAGAATTTAGAGGTGCTTCGTTTGGGGATAGAGGTCAGTTCGTGAGAGGGCAGTCCAGCAGGCCCTCATATCTAGCACCATCGCCTCGGGGTGCTCCAGTGCGACCTTATTTCAGTGATATGCCAGAGAATTCTTACCGCCCACCGACTATTCAGGGTTCTTCCAGCGGGTATTTAGGTTACCAAGGCCAGACTTTAGGTCAGCAGCCCATCGCACCGAGAGGTTGTTTCGAGTGCTGGGATTTCAGTTTTATACGGAGATTCTGCCCCAGGCTTTGGGGTAGACCCGTGCAGTAGGGTCAGCAGCCTGTGATTACCACACCAGTTGCTCCACTAGTCGTCTGTCCGCCCAGAGGTGGAGGGCAGGTGGGAAAGGGTCATCCTAGAGGTGGAGGCCAGCTAGTTGGCGCTCCAGCTCGGTTCTATGCTTTTCTGGCCAGACCAGATGCAGAGGCCTCAAATGCCATGATCACAGGTATTATTTCTATTTGCGGAAAAGATAACTCTGCATTATTTGATCCAGTGTCTACATATTCCTATGTGTCATCTCTATTTGCTCTTTTCCTGGTTGTTTCTCGTGAGTATTTGGGTACTCATATTTATGTGTTCACTCCTGTGGGCAATTCTGTTGTGGTAGATCAGATCTACTGGTCCTGCATTGTCATATTTTGTGGTTTTGAAACTAGAGAAGATCTTCTGCTGCTTGAGATAACCGACTTTTAGATCATCCTGGGCAGGGACTGGTTATCTCCATATTATTCCATCCTAGATTGCCATGCCAAGACTGTTACCTTGGCGATTCCATCATTGAATTGGTTGGAGTGGAAATGATCGTCTGTCAGCGCATCTAACCAGGTTATTTCCTTTTTAAAGCTCAACACATGGTCGAGAAGGGTTGTTTGGCTTATCTAGCCTATGTTAGGACACCACTGTAGAGACTCTAACTATTGATTCAGTGCCTGTAGTCTGAGAGTTCTTCGATGTATTTTCTTCAGATCTTCCAGGCATGACACCCGATCGTGATATTGATTTTTGTATTGACTTGGCTCCAGATACGCAACCTGTATCTATCCCACCATATCGCATGGTTCCGAAAGAATTGAAGGAGTTGAAAGAACATCTTGAGGAGTTGCTAGCCAAAGGGTTCTTCAGACCGAGTGTATTGCCTTGGGGTGTACGAGTATTATTTGTGAAGAAGAAGGATGGAACAATGCAAATGTGTATTGATTATCACAAATTGAACAAAGTCACTATAAAGAACAAGTACCCATTGCCACATATTGATGATCTATTTGACCAGTTGCAAGGTGCTAGGGTGTTCTCTAAGATCGACTTGAGGTCGGGGTACCATCAGTTGAAGATTCGGGATTCGGATGTTCTAAAGACCACTTTACGGACTAGTTATGGTCATTATGAGTTTCTGATGATGTCTTTCGGTTTGACTGAAGCCCCAACGACGTTTATGGATTTGATGAATAGGGTGTTCAGGCCATACATCGATTCATTTGTCATTGTCTTTCTTGATGACATTTTGATCTACTCGTGCATTAAGGAGGAGCACGAGCAACATATGAGAGTGGTGCTTCAGAAGTTGCGGGAACAAAAGCTATATGCTAAGTTCTCTAAATTTGAATTTTTGCTAGATTCTGTAGCATTTTTGGGGAATATTGTATCGGGCGAAGGTATTAAAGTTGATCGTAAAAAGATCGAGGCAGTTCATAATTGGCATCGTCCCACTTCAGCGACTGAGATCAGGAGTTATTATCGTTGTTTTGTGAAAGGTTTTTCCTATATTACAACACCTTTGACCAAATTAACCCAGAAGGGTGTTCCGTACCGATAGTCCGATGCTTGTGATGTGAGATTTCAGAATCCCATGACATTATTGACTACAACCCCAGTGTTAGTGTTGCCTTCCTGTTCGGGGATGTATACAATGTATTATGACGCTTCACGCGTTGGTTTGGGTTGTGTATTAATGCATGAGGGGCGAGTCATTGCATATGCTTCACGTAAGCTGAAGCCACACGAAAAGAATTACCCGGTAAATGATTTAGAGTTTGCTGCGATTGTTCACGCTATTAAAATTTGGAGGCATTATCTTTGTGGGGTGTCTTGTGAAGTTTACATTAATCATCGCAGTTTACAATAATTGTTCAAGCAGAGTGACCTAAATTTGAGGCACCGCAGATGTCTTGAGTTACTAAAAGATTATGATACTACTATTCTGTATCATCTGGGCAAAGCAAATGCAGTTGCTGATGCCTTGAGTAGAAAGGCGGAGAGTATGGGTAGTTTGGATTTTATTCCAGCAGAGGAGAATCCATTAGCTTTGGATATTCAGTCCTTGGCTAACAGACTTGTGAGGTTGGATATTTTAGAGCCCAGCCGAGTTCTTGCATGTGTTGTTGCCCAATCTTCACTATTTGAGCAAATAAAGGCTCGCCAGTTTGATAACCCACACTTATTGGTTCTTCGAGAAACGGTACTAAGAGGTGGTGCCAAGGAGGTTACTATCAACGAAGATGGTGTTCTGCGACTCCAGGGTCATCTATATGTTCCTAATGTAGATGGGCTGAGGGAAAAGATCCTAGAGCAGGCACACAGTTCTCAATATTCTATTCATCCAGGTGCTACAAACATGTATCGTGACCTGAGGCAACACTATTAGTGGTGGAGGATGAAGAAGCACATAGTTGAGTATGTAGCTAGGTGTATAAATAGCTAGCAAGTTAAAAATGAGTACCAGAGGCCAGATGGCGTACTTCAGCAGATGACTATACTGAATGGAAATGGGAACACATTACTATGGTTTTTGTAGTTGGGTTGCCGCGGACCTTGTGAAAGTTTGATGCAGTTTGGGTCATTGTTGACAGGTTGATCAAGTCGGCACACTTCATTCTGGTTTTGACTGCATATACTTCAAAGAGGTTAGCCCAGATTTATATTCAGGAATTAGTTCGGTTGCACGGTGTGCCAATTTCCATCATATCAGATAGAGGCCCTCCGTTTACTTCACATTTCTGGAGAGCAGTACAAAGTGAATTGGGGACCCGTGTAGAGCTCAGCACAACCTTTCATCCGCAGACCGATGGGCAATCAGAGCGGACAATTCAAATTTTGGAGGATATGCTCAGGGCATGTGTGATTGACTTTGGAGGTCAGTGGGATCATTTCTTATCTTTGGCCGAGTTTGCTTATAACAACAATTACCAATCCAACATCGAGATGGCTCCATTTGAGGCTTTATATGGTCGGCGATGTCGCTCGCCCATCGGATGATTTGCGACCGGTGAGGCTAAGCTATATGGTACTGATTTGGTGAAGGATGCCTTGGAAAAGGTAAAGTTGATTCAGGAGCGACTTCGTACAGCACATTCCAGATGCAAGAGTTATGCGGATCAGAAAGCGCGTGATTTATCATTTATGGTGGGTCAAAAATTTCTCTTGAAGGTTTCCCCAATGAAGGAAATCATGGGATTTAGGAAAAAATGCAAGTTGAGCCCAAGGTTTATAGGCCAATTTGAGGTGTTGAGACGAGTTGTGGAGGTTGTTTACGAGCTTGCTTTGCCTCTCAGTCTATCGGGAGTTCATTCGGTTTTCCATGTATCTATGCTCTAGAAGTATCATGCCAACCTATCACATGTGTTAGACTTTACCACAGTTCAGCTGGATAAGAGTTTGGGTTATGAAGAGGAGCCATTTGCCGTTGTTGATAGACAGGTTCGCCAGTTGAGGTCCAAGAAAATTTTTGCGGTAAAAGTCCAGTGGAGGGGCCAACCAATCGAGGAAGCAACGTAGGAGACCGAGAAAGACATGCAGAGAAGATATCCATACCTATTCAGCACTACATATATAATTCTAAACCCGTTCGAGGATGAACGTTTGTTTAAGACATGGAGAATGTAACGGCCCAATCGGTCGTTTTTCCTTCTAGAACCCCATTCCCCTAAATAAGATTCCTCGTATGTGATTTTTCTGATTTATGACTTGCGGGGATGGTTAGTTCGGGATTTGGAAGTGTTCAGGTTGAAATTGGAGCACTTAGTTCCTTAGTTCGGCTTTAAAGGACAATTTTGACTTCGGTCAACATTTTTAGAAAACTACTCGGAATCGGGATTTGACGGTTCCAATAGGTTTGTATGATAATTTTGGACTCGGGCGTATGTTCAAATCGGGTTTTGGACAACCCGGAAGCGTTTCAACGCTTAATAGTGAAAACTATCTATTTAAAGGTTTAAGGTTCTTAATTTGGTTTGGAGTAGGTTTTGGAGTAATCCAGATCTGTTTGAAACTCCGATCCTGGAAATAATTCTGTATCGTGATTTAAGACTTGCACGAAAAATTTAGTTTCATTTCGAGTAGCATAAGTATATTTCGGCGCGTTCGGAGTAAGTTCGAAGAATTTAAAATTTTTAAGTTGAATCAATTTGTTTGAGGTAGGATTCTTAGTTTTGATGTTATTTTACATGTTCTGAGGGTTCGAGCGAGTACGTTTTATGATTTCAAACTTTTTGGTATGTTCGGGTGGGACCTCGGGGGCTTCGGGTGTTAACCGGACGAGGCTCGGACCAAGTTTTGACTTAGGAGGAATAGCTGAAGAATCCAACTTCTGTTGTAACCGCACATGCGCATGGGCAGCCATAGGTGCGAGCTCGCAGAAGCTAGCCACGAGCCGCAGAAGTGGCCAAAATGGGGGCTGCCAGGGATCACAGAAACGTGAATTGGACCGCACCTGGGAAGGCGCAAGTGTAAGGAAGGCAGCGCAGAAGCGGACAAGGTCGCAGGTGCAACCTAGGGCACCGTAGAAGCGGTCTCGCAGTTCTTGGTATTCTATTCATCCAGGTGCTACGAAGATGTATCGTGACCTGAGGTAGCATTATTGGTGGCGGCGGATGAAGAAGGACATAGTTGAGTATGTAGCGAGGTGCCTTAATTACCACTAGGTTAAGTATGAGCACCAGTGGCCAGGTGGCCTACTCCAGTAGATGGTTATACTTGAGTCAAAATGGGAGTGCATTACTATGGATTTCGTAGTTGTGTTGCCGTGGACCTTGCAGAAGTTCGATGTAGTTTGGGTCATTTTTTACAGGTTGACCAAGTCAGCACACTTCATTGCGGTGGTGACCACGTATTCTTCAGAGAGGTTGGCTCAGATTTACATTCAGGAGACTGTTCGGTTGCATGTGATGCCTATTTCTATCATGTCGGATAGAGTCCCTCAGATTACTTTACATTTCTGGAGGGCAGTGCATAGTCAGTTGGGGACCCGGGTAGAGCTCAACACGGCCTTTCATCCACAGACCAATGGGCAGTCGGAGCGGACGGTTCAGATCTTGGAATCGACCCGACCGGTCATTTTGCTTCCTAGATCCCCGTTCCCCTAAATAATACTCCCCATATATGATTTTACTATTTTTTAACTCGCGAGGATGATTAGTTCGGGATTTGGAAGGGTTCGGGTTGAAATCGAACACTTTGTTCCTTGGTTTGGCTTTAAAGGGCTAAGTTTGACTTTGGTCAATGTTTCTTGTAAACGACCAGAATTAGGATTCAACGGTACCAATAGCTTTGTATGATGATTTTTAGACTTGGGCATGTGTTCGGACCAAGTTTTGTATGACCCCGGAGCATTTCGGTGCCTAGAATTGGAAGTTGGCTTATTGAAGGTTTAAAAGTTTTTTAAATTTGATTTGGAGTTAAGTTTGGTGTTATCGAGGTCTGTTTGGGATTTCGATCCTGGGAATAGTTCTGTATGGTGATTTAATACATGTACATAAAATTTGGTGCCATTCCGAGTAGTTTAGGTATGATTCGGCGCGTTCGGAGCAAGTTGGAAGAACTTGAAGTTCATAAGTTGATTTGATTTGGGTTGGGTGTGATTCTTAGTTTTAGTATTTTTTTTCTGCATTTTGAGGATTCGAGCAAGTCCGTCTCATGATTTCAAACTTTTTGGTATGTTTGGACAGGGTCTCGGGGCCCCGGATACTAATCGGACGATGCACGAAAGTCGTTTGGCCTTGGATGAACAGTTGAAGCACTCAGCTTCTATTGGATTCGCACCTCCGGAGGACTAGCCCTAGGTGCGAGCTTGCAGAAGCGAGCCAGTAGATGCAGAAGCGACCCGCCCTATGTAACCTAGGAATCGCAGATACGGGTGAGGGTCCGCATCAGCGAACGCGCAGGTGCAATGGAAGCACTCGCAGAAGCGGCCGAAGCGGCAGGTGCGGCATACGGGTCGTAGCAGCGGACCCGCAGAAGCGGGCCTGAGGTCCGCAGATGCGGAAGAGGCCAACTGAGGGGGGAGCCACATCTGTCTTTTTCCGCAGATGCAGAGCCGCAGAAGCGAAAGTCTTGGAGGCAGAAAGGTTCATTTATTAAGGGATTTAGGCCATTTTTCACCCATTTCACTCACTACTTGGGCTATTTTAGAGCTTCTTAGAGGGGTTTTTACCTAGATATTGGAGGTAAGTAATTTATATCTAATTGAAGTTAAATACATAGATTATGGGTAGATTTTAACATGTAAAATTGTGGAAATTATGGGTCTAGAAGAAAAAACTAGGTTTTGATAAAAATTGAATTTAACAACGGAAATGATTATGGAATGGGATGAAAATTATATATTTGAGTGCGTAAGGTTATGTGTAATGATTATCTTCAAATATTTCCAAAATCCGGGCAAGTGGGCTCGGGGATGAATTTTAGGAATCTTCCAATTTGGGTTGGGTAATTACTCTATTAGCTAAATTATGAACTTTTTATCATGTATTGATTCATTTATACAATATTTGATTAGTTTCGGATTTTCGGCACCGAGTTGAGGCTTTAGGGTGAATTTGAGGTCGGAAAGCGACCTTTGAGACAAGGTAAGTCTCTTGCCTAACTTTGTAAGAGGGAACTTATCTCATAGGTGATTTAAATTATTATTTGCTCCTAATTTTGGGGGCTACGTACGCACGAGGTGACGAGAGTCCGTGGGTAGATACTAATTATTTTTATGTCCATGTAGTAAGGACTCGAACCAAGAGATACTTGTAATATTTGTATCCTATTTGTTAATTAAAGTGCCTAAACTGTATTGGAACATGAAAGAGAAATTGTAAAAGGCCAACTTCCACTTACTTGAGTTTTGGCGGGATACTTGACCGTTGATAGGAATTATGCTCCTTTGTGTATTAGGTTTGTAATGGATTTTACACCGAATACGGGACGAATGCCTCGGCTGTAGAATAGATGCATATATGGTTCATGCTGCTCGACCCTCAGCAGTGCAGACATTATTCTGGATCGGGTCGTATGACCTCGGCGTAACCGTGCGTCATAATATTTTTATGGGTTTAGAGGCTAAAATTATGTAAGATAGAAATTAATTTGGGACTTACCATGTATGAAAGAATTATTTACTTCCTGCATGTTATTTAGTTATTATTATTATTTACATAACCCGTGCTTATTTAGAACTTTTGTATTTTTTTTTATTGTTAGCCCATAGTAAGGGTCGATGTTGACCCCTCGTCACTACTTCTGTGAGGTTAGATGTAATGACCAGGCCGGTCGTTTCGAGAGTTGTAGCCCGTTCCCCCATTTTTTGCTCCATTTGTGCTTTATAGTTGTTATATGACTTATCGGTTTAGTTGGTTCAGGTCCGGAGAGATTTCTGAATGAATTGAGACACTTAGTCTCATAATGGAAAGCTTAAGTTGGAAAAGTCGACGGATACTGACTTATGTCTAAACAACCTCGGATTTGAATTTTGATGGTTTTGTTAGCTCCGTTGGGTGATTTTGGACTTAGGAGCGTGTCCGAATTATGATTTTGAGATCCGTAGTAGAATTAGGCTTGGAATAGTGAAAGTTAGATTTTTGGGAAATTTGATCGGTAATGGACTTTTTTATATCGAGGTCGGATTCCAATTTCGGAAGTTGGAGTAGGTCCGTGATGTCATTTGTGACTTGTGTGCAAAATTCGGAGTCAATCGGACGTGATATGATAGGTTTCGGCGTCGGGTGTTGTGTTTGGAAGTTTCAAAGTTCATTAGGCTTGAATCCATGTGTGATTTGTGTTTTTGATGTTGCTTGCTGTAATTTGAGGGTTCAACATAGTTGATATGATGTTTTAGGACTTGTTGGTATGTTAGGTCAAGGTCCCGTGTGCATCGGGTTGATTTTTAGTGGTTAACGAACCTGGAAGTTAAGTTGAGAAGTTGATGAAGTTTGAAGGCTGGTAGTGTAATCGCTCATGTGGATGGGGAACCGCAGGTGCGAGCTCACTGATGCAGAGTTTGAGGTGTGAAAGAAGATGGTTGTAGGTGCGATGGTTTTCCCGCAGCTGCATGACTGCAGATGCGGCAGTAGGACCGAAGAAGCGGAAGTAAACTGTATACTGGGCTCTGCAGAAATGGACATTTCCTCGCAGGAGCGGGATTTTGGGCCGCAGGAGCAGAAGCGGGTAACCTGGTCATACCCGCGAAGTCGCAGATACGGATAAGTGGTCGCAGGTGCAGAAAGCCTGAGCATAAAATATATAAGCGAGGGTTCCGAGAATTTTCACCATTTCTAACATTTTGAGCTCAGATTGTGAAGGATTTTGAGAGAAGTTTCAAGGGGATTCTTGAGATTTTGTGAGTTTTATTTGGATTCTGAGTCGTGGGCCCGGGGGCGGTAATGATCCAATTTCGGATTTCCAGTTATAACTTAGTAATTTCTTATAGAATTGATTCCTTTAACCCGTATTAATTGTATTGTACTGTTTGTGGCTTGATTCCGGGAATTCGGAGACCCATTTGCGAGGCAAAGGTGTATTGGAGTAGGGATTTGCTAGGATTGAGGTAAGTAACACTTATAAACTTGGCTCTGAGGGTTCGAAACCCCGAAATATGTGTTATATGAAGGTTGTTGAGGTGACGCACATGCCAAGTGACGGGTGTGCGGGCGTGCTCCAAGAGAATTATGACCTGGTTGATTCCATGGCATTGTCTAGTGGTTCTATCTTGTTGATATACATGTTTTCATCATGTGATAGAGTAATTGAGATGTCAATCATGCTAGATATCATGTTTAGGCTTTATGCCGGAACTGTTAGGGCCCATAGTGGTCATTTCTTGCCGTTGTCTTACTGATTTCATTGATATTTCGTACTCAGTCATATTCATTTATATCATATCATATCTCAGTCTCTGTTGTTATTTCTTGATACATCATATCATTGTTTATGGGCTAGTATCATGACATCGTGCGCCAGTGAGAGAGAGACTGGAGAGATTGATGACTGAGTGAGGCCGATGGCCTGATTATGAGTGACATTTATGGGATCAGGCTACACGCCGCAGCGGTTATACTGATTTATGATAGCACTTGAGCTGAAGGATCTGCTCTGGAGTCTGCACATACCCCTAGTGAGCGCGGTTGATTATAATGAGGGATGGATCTTCCCTAGACATGGATCTTGTGCTAAGAATTATATACTTAGAGATGGATCTTCTCCGCATGCTGGATTGGCCCTACTCAGTACTGGTGACTAGTGGTCAGTGATGTATATATTTTGGGATAGATCTTCCCTGGGCTGTATGGGCCATATACAGTACTGAGTGATTGAACATTTGAGAGTCTGAGCACATGAGGCTGTCAGCATGGTGTGTTACATACAACATGTGCATTGGCATATAGAAGTAGATGAGTTATATTCTTCATATCATTCTGATTTGATCCATTATACTATTTTGAGATATCTATCATACTTTAAAGCATGTCTACGTTTTTGTACTGTTATTTTCTATATTGAACTGTGCCTATTGGGTTCATCACTACTTTCAGTCCAAAGTTTGGATTTGTTACTTATTGAGTTGGTTGTATTCATGCTACACCCTGCACCTCATGTGCAGATCCAGGTGCTTCCCGTTACGGCGGCTGCTGATTGAGGAGTCGAGATCTTGGAGACTATCGAGGTAGCTGCATGGCGTTCGCAGGCCTTGACTATCCTTCATTATCTTTATTTACATTTCAGTTCTTATTCCTCAGATATTGTAGTAGGCTGTATCCTGGTATAGATGCTCATGCACTCGGTGACACCTCCGTTTTGGGAGAGATTAGTATTGCTTTATAGTTTTATTTTGGTTTTTAAAGGTTTTTCTTAAATATTAACTGCTTTCATTCAATTTTCAAAGCTTTTATTTGGTTGAACTGGTAAAGTAATTGGCTTGCCTTGTTCCACGATAGGCGCCATCACGACGGTTGGTTTTGGTTGTGACACATTGGTATCATTTCCTAGGTTACATAGGTCTCATGAGTCATGAGCATGTTTAGTAGAGTCTTGCGGATCGGTACGGACACGTTTGTACTTATCTTCGAGAGGTTGCCGAACCCTTAGGAAATTTCACATTCTTGTATTCCTCTCGTGCGGATTTGTTGATTCCTATAACTAAACTTCTGTTATTCTATTATCTCACAGATGGTGAGGACACGCACTACTGGGCAGGATGGACAACCACCAGTGCCACCAGCTAAGGCCACGAGAGGCCGAGGTCACGGTAGAGGCTGTGATAGGGCATGGGAGCAGCTCGTACAACAGCTAGGGAAAAAACCGCAGACCCACCAGTTGCTCCAGCTCAGGAGATGATTCCAGATATAGTTGATTCAGCGGGACTAACTCAGGCACCATATGTGCCCATTGTAATTCCAGGCCTTCAGGAGGCTCTAGCGCAAATGTTCACAGTTTGCACCGGCCTTGCTCAGGTAGTTTCAGCTCAGGTCTCACCAGCCACTTCTCAGGCCAGGGGAGGTATTCATACCCCTATTGCCCGTACTCCAGAGCAGGTAGTGCAGGGACTTCAAATACCTAGGGCTCTACTAGCCCAGCCAGTTGCAGCTGTTCAGGCCCCGATAGTCCCCGTTATGGCTGATGATGAGCAGAGAAGACTTGAGACATTTGGGAGGCTTTGACCTCTATCATTTAGCGGTGCTGAGTCAGAGGATGCTTAGGGCTTTCTGGATAAGTGTGAGCGGATGCTTCGGACAACGGGTATTCTAGAGACCAGTGGGGTCTCGTTCACTACTTTTCAATTTTTTGGGGCTGCCTTCAGATGTCGGGAGGCTTATGAGAAGCGCATGGTGGTCGGCGCAGCACCATTTACATGGCAAGAGTTCTCTGTTATCTTATTATAGAAGTTCGTGACGTAGTATCATCGAGAGGATCTGTGCAGACAGATTGAGCAGCTTTGTCAGGATGGCATATATGTGACGCAATACAAGATGAGGTTTTCTGAGTTGGCCCTCATGCAGTTTGACTGGTTCCCACCGATAGGGAGAGGATTCGGAGGTTCATCGATGGCTTCACATATCAGTTGTGGTTTCTTATGACTAGGGAGAGGGTATCTGGTGCTACTTTTGATGAGGTAGTCGACATTGCTCGGTAGATAGAGATGGTCCGCAGTCAGTAGTGGGTTGATAGGGAGGCCAAGAGGCCTCATGGGTCAGGAGGTTTTAGTGGTGTTCCTTTTGGAGGTCAGTTCCACCATGGTAGGGGTCGTCCTTATAGGTATGCTCAGACTGCTCGCCCAGTTTACCGTGGTGCATTATACGGCCATGGTTCATATAGTACGCATCAGGGCCTGTCAGCTCTCAGTGCCCTTCCATCTCAGAGTTCATCCTATGCACCTTCAGTTTAGGGCTCATCGGCACCGGGTTCTTCTTGTGGGTTTTCTGGTGCTCGGGGCTCCCTCTAGTCCCCACCGCCATTCGCAGGGAGGGGTTGTTTTGAGTGTAGAGATATGGGTCACATCAAGAGGTATTGTCTCTGCCTTACTGGAGGTCTAGCTCAGCAGAAGAGTCATCCTACGGCTTCAACACCCTTTACTTCACCACCCGCCTAACCAGATCAGGGTGGAGCTTAGTCAACTAGGGGTCGCCCTAGAGGGGGAAGGCGATCAGGTGGCGGTCTAGACCGATTCTATGGTATTCCTGCCAGACCAGATGTTGTTACTTCAGATGTAGTGATCACAAGTATTGTCTCAGTTTTCCACAGGGAGGCCTCTGTATTATTTGACCTTGGTTACACTTATTTGTATGTCTCATCATATTTTTCCCATTATCTGGATTTGACCCGTGAGTCCTTAGTTTCATCTGTTCATGTCTCTACGCCGGTGGGCAATACTATTATTGTGGACCGTGTATATCGGTCGTGTGTAGTGACCATTGGGAGTCTGGAGACTAGAGTTGATATCTTGTTGCTTAGTATGGTTAATTTTGACGTGATCTTGGGTATGGATTGGTTGTCTCCATGTCATGCTGTTCTAGATTGTCACGCTATGTCTGTGACTTTGGCCATGCCAGGGTCGTCGAGGATTAACTGGAGAGGTTCTCTAGTGGATGTTCCCAGTAGAGTGATTTCACACTTGAAGGCCCAACAGATGGTTAGGAAGGATTGTTTATCTTATCTAGCCTTTGTGAGGGATGTTAGTGCCGTTGCTCCCACTATTGATTCTGTTCCGATTGTGCGGGAGTTTTCGGATGTGTTTCCTGCAGATCAGCCGGGCATGCCGCCAGATAGGGACATTGACTTGGTGCCTGGCACTCAGTCCATTTCTATCCCACCATATCGTATGGCACCAGTTGAGTTCAAAGAATTGAAGGAGCAGTTTCAGGAACTCCTAAGGGGTTTATTAGGTCTAGTGTGTCACCTTGGGATTCACCAGTTCTATTTGTGAAGAAGACGGATGGTACTATGAGGATGTGCATTGATTATAGGCAGTTGAACAAAGTTACAATCAAGCACATGTATCCTTTGCCGCTTATTGATGATCTGTTTGACCAGCTTTAGGGAGCGATGTTGTTCTCGAAGTTTGATTGGTGGGCTAGGTATCACCAGTTAAAGATTCAGGACTCGGATATTCTAAAGACAGCCTTCAAGACCCGTTATCGTTATTATGAGTTCCTTCTGCTGTCTTTCGGGCTGACCAATGTCCCAACAGCGTTCATGCATATGATGAATAGTATATTTCACTCTTATCTCGACTCATTTGTTATAGTGTTCATTGATGATATCCTGGTGTACGCTCGTAGCCGGGAGGAGCATGCCTGGCATTTAAGGATTGTGTTGCAGCGATTAAAGGAGGAGTTGCTTTATGCCAAGTTCTTCAAGTGTGAGTTTTGGCTCAGCACAGTGGCATTCTTGGGACACGCGGTGTCAAGTGAGGGTATTCAGGTGGATCCGAAGAAGATAGAAGCGGTTCAGAGTTGGCCCAGACCATCCTCAGCTATAGAGATTCGGAACTTTATCGGCTTGGCCAGTTACAATATCGCTTCGTGGAGGGTTTCTCGTCTATTGCATCGCCCTTGACCAAGTTGACCCAAAAGGGTCCTCCTTTCAGGTGGTTGGATTAGTTTGAGGACAGCTTTCAGAAGCTTAAAAATGCCTTGACCACAACCCCTGTTCTAGTTTTCCATCAGTTTCTAATTCTTATACAGTGTATTGTGATGCTTCTCGGATCTATATGGGGTGTGTTTTAATGCAGGAGGGTAGAATGATTGCTTATGCTTCGCGCCAGTTGAAGCCTCATGAAAAGAACTACCATGTTCATGATTTGGAGTTAGCTGCCATCGTTCATACATTGAAGATTTGGAGGCATTATCTCTACGGTGTGTCTTGTGAGGTGTTTACGGATCATAGGAGCCTCCAACACTTGTTCAAATAGAAGGATCTAAATTTGAGGCAGCGGAGATGGTTGGAGCTGCTAAAAGACTATGATATCACCATTCTGTATTACCCTAGGAAGGCCAATGTGGTGGCCGATACCTTGAGTAGAAAGGCAGTGAGTATGGGTAGTCTTGCATTCATTCCCATTAGAGAGAGACCTCTTACAGTTGATGTTCAGGCTTTGGCCAACCAGTTCATGAGATTCCCTATTTCGAAGCCCAGACGGGTTCTAGCTTGTGTGGTTTTTCGGTCTTCCTTATTTGACCGCATTAGAGAGCGCCAGTATGATGATCCCCATTTGCTTATCCTTAAGGACACGGTTCAGCACGGTATTGAGGACGCAGGGTCGTATTTGTGTTCCCAATTTGGATGGGATACGTTTGTTGATTCTTGAGGAGGCCCACAGTTCGCAGTATTTGATTCATCTGGGTGCCGCAAAGATGTTTTAGGACTTGAGGCAGCACTATTGGTGAAGGAGAATAAAGAAGGATATAGTGCGGTTTGTAGCTCCATGCCTTAACTGTCAGCAAGTGAAGTATGAGAATCAGAGACCGGGTGGATTGCTTTAGAGGTTAGAGATTCCAGAGTGGAAGTGGGAGCGGATCACCATGGATTTTGTAGTTGGGGTCCCACGTACTTCAAGGAAGTTTGATGCTATTTGGGTGATTGTGGGTCGGCTGACCAAGTCCGTGCACTTTATTCTAGTTGGTACTAATTATTGTTCAGAGCGGTTGGTTGAGATTTACATTTGAGAGATCGTTCGCCTTCATGGTGTGCCAGTTTCCATCATATCAGATCGAGGCATGCAGTTTACATCATAGTTCTGGAGAGCAGTGCATCGACAGTCGGGCACTCAGGTTGAGTTGAGCATAACATTTCACCCTCAGATGGACGAACAGTGTAAGCGTATTATTCAGATATCAGAGGACATGCTACGCGCTTGTGTCATTGATTTCAGGGGTTCATGGGATCCATTTTTTTCGCTCGCGGAATTTACCTACAACAACAGCTACCAGTCGAGCATTCAGATGGATCCGTATGAGGCTTTGTATCGGAGACGGTGTAGATCTCCGGTGAATTGGTTTGAGTCGGGTGAGGCTAGACTATTGCGTACTGAGTTGGTTCAGTCTAGGCATAAGAACTATGCCAACAGGAAGGTCCGTGATGTGTCTTACATGTCTGGGGAGATGGTTCTGCTAAAGGTTTCACCCATGAAAGGTGATATGAGATTCGGGAAGAAGGGCAAGTTGAGCCCTCGGTTCATTGGGCCTTTTGAGGTACTTCAGAGGATTGGAGAGGTGGCTTATGAGCTTGACTTGACGCCTAGCTTGTCGAGTGTGCATCCAGTATTTCATATTTCTATGCTCCGGAAGTATGTCGATGATCCGTCTCATATTCTGGATTTTAGCACAATTCAGTTAGATAGTGACCGAGCGGGAGATGCAGAGTAGATATCCACGCCTATTTGAGAATCCAGGTAAGTTTCTAGACCCGTTCGAGGAAGAACGTTTGTTTAAGAAGGGGAAGATGTAACGACCCGGCATGTCGTTTCAAGAGTTGTAGCTATGTTCCCCCATTTTCTGCTCCATTTGTGCTTTATAGCTATTATATGACTTATCAACTTAGTTGGTTTGGGTCCGAAGAGATTTCGGAATGAATTGAGACACTTAGTCTCATAATGGAAAGCTTAAGTTGGAAAAGTCGACTAGATGTTGACTTATGTGTAAACGACCTCAGATTTGATTTTTGATGGTTCCGTTAGCTCCGTTGGGTTATTTTGGACTTAGGAGCGTGTCCGGATTGTGATTTTGAGGTCCGTAGTGGAATTAGGCTTGAAATAGTGAAAGTTGGATTTTTGCGGAATTTTACCGGGAATGGACTTTTCGATATCGGGGTCAGATTCCGATTCCAGAAGTTGGAGTACGTGCGGGGTGTCATTTGTGACTTGTGTACAAAATTTGGAGTCAATCACAACGTGATTTGATAGGTTTCGGCATCGGGTGTTGAGTTTGGAAGTTTCAAAGTTCATTATGCTTGAATCCATGCGCGATTTGTGTTTTTGATTTTGCTTGAGGTAATTTGAGGGTTTGACTAAGTTCGTATGATGGTTTACGACTTGTTGGTATAATGGTCCAAGGTCCCGAGGGCCTTGGGTTGATTTCGGGTGGTTAACAGACTTGGAAGTTAAGTTGAGAAGTTGCTGAAGTTTGAAGGCTGCTGGTGTAATCGCACCTGTGGATGGGGAACCGCAGGTGCGAGCTCGCAGATGCGGAGAGGGTGGCGCATATGCAGAGTTTGAGGTGAGGCAGCAGATGGTCGCAGGTGTGATGGTTTTCCCGCTCCTGCGTGACAGCAGATGCGGTGGTAGAACTGCAGAAGCAGGAGTGGACTGTGGACCAGGCTCTGCATAAGTGGACATTTCCTCGCGGAAGCGAGCCTGCAGGAGCGGTATTTTGGTCCGCATGAGCGCAACTCTTCACAGAAGCGGGTAACCTGGTCGCACCCGCGAAGCCACAAATGCGGGTAAGTGGTCGTAGGTGCGGAAAGCCTGGGCAGAAACTATATAAGAGAGGGTTCCGAGAATTTTCACAATTTCTAACGTTTTGAGCTCGGATTGTGGAGGTTTTTGAGAGGATTTTCAAGGGGAATCTTGAGGTAAGTTCCTTGTGTTCATCTTTCTTCAATGATTATGTTTCCCCAGTGATTGTCCACCTAGTTGGTGTATTTTTGAGGTGTAATTTGGGGGTTTCAGGTTAGGAATTTGGAGAGTTGATATTGGGGATGACCAATTGGTGTCGTATTTTGATGAATTTGGTATGACTAGACTCGTGGTTGGATGGGCTTTCGGATTTTGTGAGTTTTGTCATTCTGAGACGTGGACCCGGGGGAGGTTTTGAACCAATTTTGTATTTTGAGTTATAACTTAGTAATTTCTTATAGAATTGATTCCTTTAGCCCATATTGATTGTATTTTACTGTTTGTGGCTAGATTTGGGACATTTGGAGACCGATTTGAGAGGCACAGGCGTATTGGAGTAGGGACTCGGATTGAGGTAAGCAACACTTCTTAACTTGGCTTTGAGGTTTCGAAACACCGAAATATGTGTTATATGATTGATGTTGAGGTGACGCACATGCCAGGTGACAGGCGTGCGGGCGTGCACCATGAGAATGGTGACCTAGTCGATTCCATGGAACTGTTTAGTGGTTTTATCTTGTTAATATCCGTGTTTTCATCATGTGATAAATTAATTGAGTTGTCAATCATGCTAGATATCATATTTATGCTTTATGCCAGTATTTTTGGGGCCCATAGCGGTCGTTTCTTGCTGTTGCCTTACTAAATTCATTGATATTTCGTACTCAGTCATATTCATTAATTTTATATCATATCTCACTCTCTAGTGTTATTTGTTGATACATCATATCATTATTTTCGGGCTAGTATCATGACATTGTGAGCCCGTGAGAGAGAGACTGGAGAGATTGATGATTGAGTGAGGCTGAGGGTCTGATTATGAGTTACATTTAAGGGATCGGGTTGCACGCCGCAACAGTTATACTGATTTAGATAGCGCTTGGGCTGAAGGAACCCCTTTGGCATCTGCATGCACACTAGTGAGCGCGGTTGGTTATATTGAGGGATGGATCTTCCCTGGACATGGATCTTGTCCGAAGCATTATATACTTGGAGATGCATCTTCTCTGCTGGCTGGATTGGCCCTACTTAGTACTAGATGACTAGTGGTCAGTGATGTATATATTCCGAGATGGATCTTCCCTGGGACCTGTGGGCCATATACAGTACTGAGTGATTGAGCATTTGAGAGTGTGAGCACATGAGGCTATCTGCATGGTGTTTTACATACCGCATGTGCATTGGCATATAGAAGTAGAGGAGTTATATTCTTCATATCATTCAAATTTGATACACTTTACTGTTTTGAAATATCTATCGAACATGAAAGCATGTTTATGTTTCTGTAGTGTTATTTTCTATATTGAACTGTGCTGGTTGTGTTCGTCACTACTTTCAATCCAAAATTTAGATTTGTTACTTATTGTATTGGTTGTACTCACGCTACACCCTGCACCTCGTGTGCAGCTCCAGGTGCTTACAGTTATGGTGGTTGTTAAGTGAGGAGTCGAGATCTCAGAGACCATCGAGGTAGATGCATGGTGTTCGCAGGCCTTGACTCTCCTTTATTATCTTTATTTGTATTTCAGTTCTTATTCCTCACACACTGTAGTAGGTCGTATCCTGGTATAGATGCTCATGTACTCGGTGATACCTTGGTTTTGGGAGAGATTTGTATTGCGTTGTGGTTATATTTCGGTTTTTAAAAGAAATTTTCTTAAATATTAACTTCTTCCGTTTAATTTTCAAAGCTTTTTATTTGGTTGAACTGGTTGAGTAGTTGGCTTGCCTAGTTCAACGATAGGCGCCATCACGACGGTTGGTTTTGAGTCGTGACATTAGACTTGCTACTTAATGGGTACATGTTGTTTATGTACTCACGCTACACTTCTGCACTAACCGTGCAGGATCTAAGGAGGGTGCATCTGGCGGTCACACCGCCGTGCATCCCCGATACCCTTAGTCCTAGTGGTGAGCTACTTCCTGAACAGTTCTGCAGCACCTAAGCCTCTCTTTTGTACTTATTTTCTGTCTATTTTATTTCAGATAGTAGTTAGTATTTTGTATATTCTTTTACTGCTCATACACTTGTGACACCAGGTCTTGACATACCTACTAGTAGACTTTATTGTTTTGGAGTAATTATATCGTTATGATTATACTCGGTTGCCTTTGTTTTGTTAATCAAATTCTCTACTTCTTACTTTCATAATAAATGCAATTTAATTACTTGAGAACTTATCAAAAAGAGTAATCACTTAGTTAGTTCACCGTTGGCTTGCATAGCGACGATGTTGGACGCCATCATGGCCTATAGGTGAAATTGGATCGTGACATTTTGTGATGTTTATTTGAATACTTTCTCTTTTGTCCTTTGTGTTGAAAAAAGTTTATATCTTTTTACACCTTATGATTCAGGCTAAGTTTTTGCTTATTCCTTGATTCCTCGAATTTGTTAATTACTAACTGTAAATGTATCTAAATCAATATATGTGTTGATGATTCACTTATACGTTTCTCACAGGATCATTTTATTTTATTATTTCAGTCTAATGATTACGTGGGAGAGTGCTTCATTCTTGGATGCATGAAGATTAATTGGTGCGATACTATGAATCATCAAGAACATACGGGGTGACAATATAAATTGTCAAGCAAATACTTTATGTTCGTTTAATGTGAAATTCAAACATTATTTCAGATCTCTGTTACAATCAACCTTTACATTGGCTAGTTCTTTTCTTCGAACTTTAGTTGTTATAGAAGAGTTATGTAATGCGGATGCTATTAATTAATTAATTAATTAGTAATTGTGTATCTTAAAATTTATTTTGTGGACATTTTTAAATATCAATATGTGAGGAATAAGTTATTTTTGAATCTTAATATGTTATTTCTTTTAATATAATATGCACGAGCACAAAATAATTTTAATTTCTTTCCTTAAAAAATTAATTATCTAGAAAACAACGAATTTGTGAGAAAATGTATCGTCACTACTAATAAACTAATGTTTTCGTAAAACAATTAGAATATAATAAAATAATCTGACCCCAACTTTTTTATATGATTTGTAACCACAAAACTTTTAGTCCGTAGCTAAACAAAAAATACCTTTTCCACGAACTAATATATGAAAGCAGTTACATATTCAATTTTTTGTGGCAAACAATTTTAAATCTTTGCCACGCTATCACTTTGTGGCTACCATATAAAGATAGCTACAAATTTATTTATCATGCCAAGAGTATATAAAAATCATTTGCTATCAATATATATTTTTTGTGGCAAAAGTTTCGCCAATATAGCTACAATATAAAAGTTCTATAGCAATAAGTATTATATATTAGCCTCAGACTATAAAATGCTTGTAGCTAATTTTTAATTACGCTATATCTTGCTATTAATACTACGGAAAAAATATTATAGCTAAAGTGTTTAAGTACGAAAATTTTAATAATTAGCTACGTTGTATTTCGTAGCTATAAATGCATTATGTTGTAGACTTGTAGTGATGACTTGACAAACACACCAACACGCCTATGAAATCCATAGATCTTTTTTGTCTTGACATGGCGGGGTTTGGGACGCACACATGGAAATAAACATGTGGGTAATTGAAGACTACAACTGAAAGTAACACTATGACATAATATATTTATAGCTACGGAATCTCACCCATGAGTTTAAAAAATCGTGGCTAATATATGACAAGAGTCACAAAAATTAAAATTTTCCGGCTATTTACAAATTCGTAAAATTTACTAGCTACGAAAATTAAATGGTAAAGCTAATTCCTTATTAATTTGTGCTATAACTCCTAACAATCGTAATAATAATTGCCTAAATAGCTACAAATTTATTGCTACAATAGAATTGCATAGCTAATTCATACGTTTTAGCCACGCGTTAAAAGAAATTATAGCAATAGTAGACTTTTAGTCACAATAATTATTTAAAATAAAATACTATAGCTAAAAAAATACGTTTGTTTCGAGTTATAAAAAGATGCGGCAATAGGTAAATGACATAACCACTGATTTATTGTTAGGAAATATTGTATCTAATTGTTAATTTTTGCCACGAACTGAAAGTTAATGTAGCAAAAGTAACTTTTTAACCATAATAAATTATTTAAAATAAAATATTATAGCTAAATAAATATTTTTGCTCCATGTTCTAAAAAATCATGGTAATAGTTGGCTCAATAGCTATAATTATGTATTATTACAGAATGATATAGCCACAAATTTATCGCTCTAATAAAATCTTGTAGCTAGTCATTAGCTTTTGCCAAAAGTTAAAACTTACTATAGAATTGATAACCTTATTGGCCTATTAAATTATTCGAAACAAAATTTGTAGCTAAATAAGTATTTTGCTTCAAATTATAAAGAAAACGAAATAGTTTCCTTAACAAAATGAAAATGGTTGCCATGACAAAAATGATGAATATTTTTGCTCGATTATGAAAACTTGTAACGATCCGACCGGTCGTTTTGAGTATTACAGCTCTGTTCCCCCATTTACTACTCAATTTATGCTTTACAGTTATTTTATGACTTACCGGGTTAGTTGATTCGGGTTCGGAAGGAATTCAGAGTAAAATGAGACACTTTAGTCTCAAAATTAAAATTTTAAGTTAGAAAAGTTGACCGGATGTGGACTTATATGTAAACGACCTCAAATTTGAATTCTGATGATTTCAATAGCTCCGTATGGTGATTTTAAACTTAGGAGCGTGTCCAGAAAATTATTTGGAGGTCTGTAGTGGAATTAGGCATGAAATGGCGAAAGTCGAATTTTCGGAAAGTTTGACCGGGAGGTTGACTTTTGATATCGGGGTCGGAATCCGATTCTAAGAATTAGAATACCTCTGTTATGTCATTTATAAATTGTGTACAAAATTTGAGGTCAATCGGACGTGATTTGATAGGTTTCGGCGTCAGTGGTAGAATTTGGAAATTTCAAAATTCATTAGGTTTGAATCTATGTGTGATTCGTATTTTAGCGTTGTTTGAGGTGATTTGAAGGCTCGATTACGTTTGTATCGGGTTATAGGACTTGTTGGTATGTTTAGTTGAGGTCCAGAGGGCCTCGGGGTGATTTCGGGTGTTTAACGGCTTGATTGGAGTTGAGAAATGCAACTAAAGTGCTGCAGCTACTGGTGTAACCGCACCTGCGGAGTGAGCACCGCAGGTGCGAGCCCGCAGAAGCGAGGAAAAGGTTGTAGATGCGACAAGGAAGAGCTGGTCAGAGGGCGCAGATACAATGGCATTCCTGCACCTGGATGGTCGCGGAAGTGGACTTTAGGGCGTAGGTGCGAGTTTGGACCGCAGTTGTGATGTGACTTCAGCACCTGTGATGAGCGCAGATGTGGTCTCTTGATCACAGTAGCAGAGGCAGTGCTTAAGTGATTTTCCTCAAAAGCGGATCTTGGTCCGCAGATGCGGCTCCGAATATGCAGAAATTGAGCCGTAGGTGCAAAAATATTGGACAAAATGTTAAAAACAGAGGAGTCCGAGATTTTTTCATTTTTGACATTTTCAAAAGCAGGTGAGGTGATTTTTGAGCGATAAATCCCGGAAAATCTTGAGGTAAGTCACTTGTGATCATTTTTACTCCATAATATTGAATTATCATCGAATAATCCGACTAGATTACATGTTTTTGAGGTGTAAATTGGGGATTTGAACTTAGGGATTTGAAAATAAGATTTGAAAAGTTTGATAAAATTAGTATGGTTAGACTCGTGAGTGAATGGGCTTTCAGATTTTATAACCTTTGTCGGGGTTTTGAGATGTGGGCCCCACGAGTAATATTTGAGCTAAATTTTGGATTTTATTGGAAAATTTATATTTTCTTATAGAATTAATTTCAATAAATTTTATTGACTAAATCGAATTAATTGTGGATAGATTCCAGGCGTTTGTAGGCCAATTCACGAGACAAAGGAATAGCAGAGTGAGAAATTCACAGTTTGAGGTAAGTAACACTTATAAACTTGGTTCTGAGGATATGAATCCTCGAATTTTGTATGATATAAATTGTTTGGAGGTGACATATACGATAGGTGATGAGCATGTGGACGTGCACTATAGAAATTGTATCTTCAATAAATCCTGTGCAGGTGTAAATCTAATGAATCATGTTATTATCTCAACATGTTTCACGTGTTAGAGACATTTAGTTGAGGCTCTTATTAAATATCATGTTTAGGCTACGTGCCAATATTTTGGGACCCATGGGGTCGTGTTGCTGTTGAAGTAATTGTTTAAAAAATATATATATTTCACACTCAGTCATATTCATCCATTGTGAGGATATTTATGGGATCGAGCTGCGTGTCGTAGCAGGCCATATTGGCTTTTTTGAGGTGTAATTTAGGATCGAGCTGCATGTCGTAGCAGGCCAAATATTATTTATATCGCTTGGGCTGAAGGAGCCCCTCCGAAGTCTATACACACCCCAAGTGAGCCTAGATTATTATGTATATTCGGGATGGATTTCCCATGGTATGAACTTGCCTTACTTATTTGTATTGTAACGAGTTACCTGGACATGGATCTTATCCGTATCATTTCTATTTGGGGATAAATTATCTCAGGGCTGGATTAGCCTTATACGGTACTGGGTGACTGACTGTCAATCGATGTGTATATATATACGGGTTAGAACACCCCTGGGCTGGATTGGCCATGAAGAGTACTGAGTGAGTGACCGGATAAATTGTGACTAGTATTTACATGAGGTCTTTCTACGGAGATGTCATATTCTTCATATCATAAAGTATTGATCTATTTCACTTGTACTGAGTTTAATTGTTAAATTTGAAAGTATGTCTATATTTTGCACAATTATTTATACTGAACTGTACCTGTAACGACCCGACTTGTCATTTTGAACAACTATATTCCTTTCGACAATTTGAAGTCTTGGTCAGCTTCGTAATATGTACTATGACGTGTGTGAATCGTTAGTTTTGATTTCCAGATGTTTCGGGATTAGTTCGGAAGAATGAATTTCATGTTGGAAGCTTAAATGAAAGGGGGTTGACCGGAGTTTGACTTTTTGTGCAAACGACTCAAGAATGGAGTTTTTATGGTTTTAATAGATCCGTATGATAATTTTGGACTTAGGTGTGCGTCCGGATATTCATTTTGAAGTTCGTAGTTAAATTCAGCTTGAAATGACTAAAATAGGAAATTTAAAGTTTGGAAGTTTGACCGGGGAGTTGACTTTTTGATATCGAGGTCGAAATCATATTTTGCAAATTGGAATAGCTTTGATCGGGGAGTTGACTTGTACGCAAAATTTGAGTTCATTCCGGATTGATTTGCTATGTTTCAGCATCGAACCTAGAATGTTCGATGTCGATTCTTCTAGAATATGTGGTATCACATTAAGCAAATGAGCTCCAAATTCAGTTTTGATTGAAGCATTAGATCCGTATTGAAATTACGGAGCAATAACAAAAGAATCGTCAAATTCGGACATCGTATGAGAGAGTTATGCATATTTCTGTGTCGGAAAAGATTTCCCATCGCCGCGAGCGCCCAGGGTAGCGTGGGGCGCTAACCCTGGTGCTGGGAATTGTTAGGATATCAGAAATGGTGCCACAGGCAGTAGCCCACGTTACCTGTGGTGCTCTAAAACACCAGATGCTCTATAAATGAGGTTTTTGGCCATTTTTGTCAAAAATAGAGTTGGGGAGCTCGGTTTAGGCGATATTTGGGCGATTTTCATGGGTAAACATAGGGGGTAAATGTTCTTTTACCTATAATGATTATATTTCATGATTCCATATTCATTTACATCATGTATCTGTGAATTTATTTAAGAAAAAAAATCATATTTTTATAAAATCACCCAAAAATATAAAATGAAGATTTGAAGGTCAATCCGATGTCGGAATTCGATAATATTTGAATGGTTGAACTCGTATCGGAATGTTTGTTCGGTTTAGTGAGTTTTCCCGGGATTTGAGATGTGGGTCCCACTGTTGATTTTTGAATTAATTTCGGATTTTTATTGTGAAATTTACCATTTTTATATTGAATTAATTCCTATACCTCGTGTTGATTGTATCGAATTATTTTAACTAAGATTCGAGGCGTTCGTAGGCCGAATCATTAGGAAAAGGTTTATTGGAATATAGAATTTGCTTGCATTGAAGTAAGTAACTCTTCTAATCTTGGAGCTGAGGGTATAGACTCTGAATTATACATGTTATGTGTTTGGTGTTGGGGTGACGCACATGCTAGGTGACGGGCGTGTGGGCGTGCACCGTGTGAACTGCGGTTCCATTATTCTTGTGGTACAGTGTAGTTACCTGAACTTATCTGAAATCATGGAAATCTCTAAGTAGTAGAGCTATTGAGCTGAGAATTATGTTAAAATCATGTTGAGGCTATATGCCAGTATTATTGATACCCACAAAGGTCATATTGTTGTTGAATTGGTTTAAAATGAAATTTTAAAACTCAGTCATGTTCATTCGTTTCATATCATCTCTCAGTCTCTGTTGCTATTTATTGATTCATCATATCATCATTTTGGGATGATTTTCATGATATTGTGAGCCCTAGAGATTAGAGAGATTGATGATTGAGTGAGGCCAAGGGCCTGATTGTGAGGATGATTATGTGATCGGGTTGCACGCCGTTGCAGACCATATTGGCTATATATTATTATTTATGGGATCGGGCTGCACGCCGCAACATGAGTGACTGATTTATGCCACGATTGGCTTGTTATAGCACTTGGGATAAAGGATCCCCTCCGGTGTCTGTACATACCCCCAGTGAGCGCAAGTACCTACTGAGTGAGAGTGCCGAGTGCGAGTGCCGATTGCGAGTGCCGAGTGACTTGGGTGGATTGAGTGACTGGGAGACATGAGTGACTGTGAAGATTGAGTGATTGGGAGGACTGAGTGACAGTGAGGATTGAATGACTGGGAGGACGGAGTAACTGAGAGGTTTGAGTGACTGGGAGGACTGAGTGAAATGATACTCTGAGAGTATGCTTATGGTTATCATTGAGGTGCATCGCATATACATGCACACTTGACATACATGCATAGAGATGAATTTTCCTCATGCCATTTGAAAAAATAAAATTTCCTGTTGTGGAAGAAAGATTTTGGAAAACAATTACTGTTTCAAACAACTCATATTTCTAGCAACTTCGGTAAAAGACTTGAGTTTTTGATACACTTGAAAGGCAGAGCTATTTTCAGAAATCACGATTAAGTTGAGCATGTTATTGTTGAATTATTACTTGTGCTGCTTTATATTATTATGAAATGTTGTTGGCTATTGGTGTTCGATCCCGACTTGTGTTCCAGCTCATCACTACTTTCAACCTAAGGTTAGGTTTGTTACTTGTTGAGTACATGGGGTGGTTGTACTCATACTACACTTTTGCACCTTGCGTGCAGATGTTGACTGCTGATGTTGCTGTGTTCGTTGGGAGCTGGATCTGAAGATGTAGCTGTCTCTTGTTCATGGTAGACTTAGATTTATAATAATTTGTTCATGTACATTCCGAACAGATGATGTATTATTTCATACTAGTTTTGTAAATCCCATTCTTAGAAGCTCATGATTTGTACTACCAGTCCTTGTGAAATGTTTGTATAAAAGCGGTGTATTATCATTTCTTATCTTAATAAAATTCATTAAGTTGGACAATGGTTAATTGGTTTACCTGACGGGTTGGGTTAGGTGCCATCACGACTAGGTGGATTTTGGGTCGTGACAAGTTTTATTAGAGCTCTAGGTTCATAGGTTCTACAAGTCATGAGCAAGTGTCTAGTAGAATCTTGCAGATCAGTAGGAAGACGTCCATACTTATCTTCGAGATGCTACACGACATTTAGGATAATTTTCCATCTTTGTTTCCTTATCGTGCGGAATTTATTCATCTTGAAACATAACTCTTTGAATTCTTTCCAGCATTCGTATGCGCATGTGAGCGCTCGGTATCAGCTATGCACCGTCGGCTTGTGATTCCATGAATGATATTTGAGATGTGTATTCTGTGTTCTGGTGATGGGCCAGTCTGGATAACTTGAGGCCAGATTTAGACCACAGCTTAGGCTTGGTAGCTTCAGTTGTGTGAACTTATACATTTGGACTCATATGTCCAGTAGTGTCCCTATGAGTGGAATTTGTGGCTTGATGAGCGGTTGAATAGCTATATGATGAGCATGATGTGACTAAAGAATGTGTCCAATTGGTTTGAATATGACGTGATGAGTTTGTTTGGGATGTGAAAAGGACTATTGGGTTCTTAATTTCTATCTTGATGTGACTTATAGTCTCGGGTTATGAGTGTGTTGATGGCTCATTTACGTTGTGAAATTGGGGACAAATTAAATTCTCATGTCTTGATAATGTGTTTGGACTAAAAAAGATTAAGTGATTGTGTAGAAATTGTGGCTGAGAAAAGGGTTATCTCCCGCGGAGTAATCTATCACATTTCTAGCAACTTCGGCAAAAGACTTGAGTTTTAATTGATACACTTGAAAGGCAGAGCTATTTTCAGAAATCATGATTAATTTGAGCATGTTATTGTTGAATTATTACTTGTGCTGCTTTATATTGTTATGAAATGTTGTTGGCTATTGGTGTTGGACCCCAACTTGTGTTCCAGCTCATCACTACTTTCAACCTAAGGTTAGGTTTGTTACTTCTTTAGTACGTGGGGTCGGTTGTACTCATACTACTCTTCTGCACCTTGCGTGCAGATGTTGACTGCTGATGTTTTGTGTTCGTTGGGAGCAGGATCTGAAGATGTAGCTGTCTCTTGTTCATGGTAGACTTAGATTTATAATAATCTGTTCATGTACATTCCGAACAGATGATGTATTATTTCATACTAGTTTTGTAAATCCTATTCTTAGAAGCTTATGATTTGTACTACCATTCCTTGAGAAATGTTTGTATAAAAGTGGTGTGTTATCATTTCTTATCATAATAAATTTCATTAAGTTGGACAATGGTTAATTAGCTTGCCTGACAGGTTGGGTTAGGTGCCATTACGACTAGGTGAATTTTGGGTCGTGACAAGTTGGTATTAGAGCTCTAAGTTCATAGGTTCTACAAGTCATGAGAAAGTGTCTAGTAGAATCTCGCAGATCGGTAGGATGACGTCCATACTTATCTTCGAGATGCTACATGGAATTTAGGATAATTTTCCATCTTTCTTTCCTTATCGTGCAAAATTGATTTAGCTTGAAACATAACTCTTTGAATTCTTTCCATGCATTCGTGTGCGTATGTGAGCGCTCGGTATCAACTGTGCATCACCGGCTTGTGATTCCATGAACGATATTTGAGATGTGTATTTTGTGTTCTGGTGATGGGCCAGTCTGGATAACTTGAGGCCATATTTAGACCACAACTTAGGTTCGGTAGCTTCAGTTGTGTGAACTTATACATTTGGACTCATATGTCCAGTAATGTCCCTATGAGTGGAATTTGTGGCTTGATGAGCGGTTGAATTGCTATATGATGAGCATGATGTGACTAAAGAATGTGTCCAGTTGGTTTGAATATGACGTGATGAGTTTGTTTGGGATGTGAAAAAGACTATTGGGTGCTTAATTTCTATCTTGATGTTACTTATAGTCTCGGGTTATGAGTGTGTTAATGGGTCTTTTACGTTGTGAAATTGGGGACAAATTAAATTCTCATCTCTTGATAATGAGTTTGGACTCAGAAAGATTAAGTGATTGCATAGAAATTGTGGCTGAGAAAGGGTATAGCAAGATGCCAATTTGAGACTAAGCAGGTGGGTTATCTCCTGCGGAGTAATCTATCTTGGTGTGTTCCTTATAATGTTGTGTGGGGAGTTTCTTTTCTAACATCTGGGTATATGTGTTGAGATTCGAGTTTGGATTGGTTGAGAAAGTTGGCTTGACCATCACGAGGATGAAGGCGAGCTTAGCAGATGATTTAAGGCATTTTATAATTTGCGTTACCTGAGCTTGTGAAGAATTTTCGTTGAAATGACTGTAGTATTATAGTAGTAATAGAGTTTGGATATTGTAAGCTATGGAATGTTTTGTTCTATGGCTTTGAGACAAGTGGGGGAGCCTTCTATTGACGATTTTATTTCATGGTTATGTGTTGTATTGGTTTCGGTTGGAGGCATACATGTGAATCGGTTATGACTTGCAGAGATTGAGATCGAGGATGACTCGAGTAAAGAAATTCCTAGATACATGTTACATTACACTTTATGAGTATATGAAAATCACGGAATGAGATAACTTATTATTCGTGACGGATGTAGTGTGCACACTGTATGAATTTGGTCGGTTGCGTTAAGACATGGTTACTTCTTTGGGGTGTTGTTGTACTAATTGAGCATAGGAAGTTCGGCCCATTTGGGTGGTGAAATATGAGATTTTAGGAGAGTGGATGACTCTCTAGTAAGTTCTAATGGGTTCAAGATTTATATATGGCGATCGAGAATTTTTCCGGATTTGTAAATGGATAGAATCTGAGATTTACATTTAATGTTGCCGGACTTGCGGTAATTTTGTATGACTATGGATTCTACAATCAAGCATAAGAAAGGTAAAAGAACAATTTTAAATTCACATAAGGTATTTTTAGAGTGGGCGTTTCGGTTGTGGTACTTATGGGAGGGGGGGGGTGCTTAAGAAGAATACAATAACTTATGGGCCTTAGGGCGATGTGGTTTTACGTTAGGATGTCTTATAGTGAGCTTTGGGTAAGGATTGTGGAGTTCTGACAAGGAGAAGTGTCAACTTGAGGATAATTCAGAAGAAACTCGGAGAAAATAGAATGATTGGGTAGTAGGTTGGACCAGTATCGTAATATTATGATTGTTTCTTTAGTAATTATGATGTGGTGAGACTTTACAGATGTTTTTGTGACATGTGTAGCTTGGAAGAGTTAGGGAGAGTTAGCTCTAATAGCTTGGTTATATGCAAATGGAGTTCAAAGTGTTCTTGATAGTTTCTACCATGGTTTGAACCGGATATTGTTTTTCATCGGTGTGGGGAACGTGTTGTGTATTGTGATTTCCTCCTGGAAGGAAGCAAGAGGAAGGTTTCTAACTAATCGGATATGTAAACTGCTGGTGACTTAGAGTTGATAATGAGATTCTCGTGCTTTTCACATGATGGCATGATATATGTGGTGTGTTGTGCGGGATTAAAATTTACATGTAGAATGTGGCAGTTTGGTGTTGAAAGGAGGGTCACGAAGTTTGGACAGAATGGTCAGTTTCAGATATTTAGAGGAATGCTATAACTGCTCGGTAATCCCTAAGAATGGTGCACATTTCAGAAGGCGCATAGTGTTTTGACTTACAGATGTTCATCGGTATTGCGATACTCACCTGGTTGATACACTGTTGATATTCCAACAATTTCTATGTGGCACGGAAGAATTATGGAAGTATTCATCGTGGTATAATGGTGCATGAAAGACGTGTTGGTCATTCAAATGCTAGAGTTAGGATCAATTATGATGATACATGTGTCCTGTGAATTTGGAGACTGGGAGTTCTCATAAGCATATTGTTTTAGGGTTGTGACATGCTTGAGTTGAGTATTTTATTTAAACTCAGTGGAGGCACTAGTTGCGTTAATTATTTGGGATAGCTACGCGCTATGAGTGTGCATATATGTGAGGTTTGAGCCCATGTGCGAGAATCGGGGCAAGTATTCATACTCGGAAGAATGCGTAGGCTATGATTTTCCTAGAGTTGACTGTTAACCATAAAGTTATAACGTTTCACGTATTCGTACCTTTGTGGAGAACTATCTGGGCTATACTTGAGGTTACAAAGAGGCTAGTTCCCTGAGTAAACTTGGTAGTTACTATTTCTGCATTAACTTGCAAATTTGAGTTGTGATAGCACACTTTGCACATTCCTACTCTATGGCTTGTTAATTATACCTGTCCAGGAGCATGTGAATCTTATTTCATATATCATATACATATTTACTTAATTGATTGCTCCTGTATGATATGCTTGGACTGAGGACTGTGACCATGCCCGGCGGATTATGTTATTGGCACGTGAGTTGTCTGTGCGGGTCCAGATATTGATACTATAGCACGTGAGTTTTCCGTACAGTTGATGTTAATGTGAGCTCTAGGAGAACTGGTAACCGTTATTAGATTTGTGTGTCTTGGTTCTACTATATATGATGAGCTCATAACATGGCGGTTGTGGTGGTGCTTGTTGAACTTGCAATAGATTCTCTTCTTTGAGATATTTTCCATTTTTGGGTACACGGATTGCGCAGCTGTGGCTTGAGTTATATTGGTGTGGCATGTATGTGGGAAAGTTGTGTTTAATAATATAAGGTCATTGGACCTAGAATGGGTACTATCAGGTTTGATTACGGTATATTCGAGAGGATAATATTGAAAGTTGGCTTAGAAAGTGATTATGGTTCTGGTTGGTGCGAGAGAGCTCCATGACTTGTTGATCTGATAAGGGGTCATGAGATTCTGCGTGTTTCTTTCATTTTCAGCAGTGTATGAAGGTTTTGGAATGAGGTTTTGTTTGATATGGGGTTTAATACTAGTACCATGTTGGTTTTGAGAGTTACTATGATCGGGAATGGTGCTGCAAGTATGCGAGTTGTGTACTATATTATGTGATTATATCTAGGGTTATGGTTATGTCTTAATACATCTTGCTCAGACTTTTACAGCATGTAGATGTGAGACTCGGGTCTTGTAAGAAATTTTGAATGTTGGAAATTGGGTTCTAAGTTTTACGAACTAAGGTTAAAGTAATGATCTTCAATTATGTAGTGTTGTTAGGCCTATATGGAATAGAGTGGCGTGGGATCACCCCGGGTATGTGTGTGGTAAGGTGGAATATTGATCTGAAGGTTTAGGTACAACTTTTGGCACTTTCGAGGACGGACGTATGTTTAAGCGGGAGAGAATGTAACGACCCAACTTGTCGTTTTGAATATCTACGTTCCTTTTGACAATTTGAAGTCTTGATCAGATTCGTAATGTGTATTATGACGTGTGTGAATCGTCGGTTTTGATTTCCAGGTGTTTCGGGATTAGTTCGGAAGAATGAATTTCATGTTGGAAGCTTAAATGAAAAAGGGATGACCAGAGTTTGACTTTTTGTGCAAACGACTCCGGAATAAAGCTTCGATGGTTCCAATAGCTCCATATGGTAATTTTGAGCTTAGAAGTGCGTGCGGATATTTATTTTGAAGTTAGTAGTTAAATTCGGCTTGAAATGGCTAAAATAGGCAATTTAAAGTTTCAAAGTTTGACCCGGGATTTGACTTTCTGATATCGAGGTCAGAATCATATTTAGGAAATTGGATTAGTTTTGTTATGTTATTTATGATTTGTACGCAAAATTTGAGTTCATTCCGGATTGATTTGCTATGTTTAGGCATCGAACCTAGAATGTTCGATGTTAATTCTTCTAGAATACGTGGTATCGCATTAAGCAAATGAGTTCCAAATTAAGTTTTGATTGAAGCACTAGATCCGTATTGAAATTACGAAGCCATAGCAAAAGAATAGTCGAATTCGGACATCGTATGAGAGAGTTATGCACATTTTCGTGTCAGAAAAGATTTTCCGTCGCCGCGAGTGCCTAGGGTAGCGTGGGGCGCTAGCCTTGGCACTGGGAATTGTTAGGATACTGGAAATGGCGCAACATGCAGCGCCCCACACTACCTGTGGTATTCAAAAACATAAGAGGCTTTATAAATGGGGTATTTGGCCATTTTTGTCAAAAATAGAGTTGGGGAGCTCGGTTTAGGCAATTGTTGGGCGATTTTTACGGGTAAACATTGGGGTAAGTGTTTCTTATAATATATTGATTATATTTAATGATTCTATATTTATTTACATCATGAATCCGTGAATTTATGGTAGAAAAAAATTAGATTTTTATAAAATTTTCCAAAAATATAAAATGAAGATTTGAAGGTCAATCTGATGTCGTAATTCAATAATTTTTGTATGGTTGAACTCGTATCGGAACGGGTGTTCGGATTTCATGAGTTTTTCCAGGATTTGAGATGTGAGTCCCAACTGTTGATTTTTGAATTAATTTCGCATTTTTATTGTGAAATTTAGCATTTTCATATGGAATTGATTCCTATACCTCGTGTTGATTGTATCGAATTATTTTGACAAAGATTCAAGGCGTTCGGAGGCCGAATCACGAGAAAAAGGTTTATTGGAATAAAGAATTTGCTCAGATTGAAGTAAATGACTCTTCTAATCTTGGAGCTGAGGGTATAAACCCTGAATTATACATCTTATGTGTTTGGTGTTGAGGTGACGCACATGCTATGTGATGGGCGTGTGGGCGTGCGCTGTGTGAACTGTGATTCCGTTATTCCTGTGGTATTGTGTAGTTACCTGAACTTATCTGAAATCATGAAAATCTCTACGTACTAGAGCTATTGAGCTGAGAATCATGTTAAAATCATGTTGAGGCAATATGCCAGTATTATTGAGACCCATAGAGGTCATATTGTTGTTGAATTTGTTTAAATTGAAATTTTAAAACTCAGTCAAGTTCATTCATTTCATATCATCTCTCAGTTTTTGTTACTATTTATTGATTCATCATATCTTCATTTTGGGCTGATTTTCATGACATTGTGAGCCCGAGAGACTAGAGAGATTGATGACTGAGTGAGGCAAAGGGCTTGATTGTGAGGATGATTATGGGATCGGGCTGCACGGCGCAACATGCCATATTGGCTTTATATATATAATTATTTATGGGATCGGGCTGCATGCTGCAGCATGAGTGACCGATTTATGCCATGATTGGCTTGTTATAGCGCTTAGGTTGATGGAGCCCCTCCGAAGTATGTACACACCCCAGTGAGCGTAGGTACCTACTGAGTGTAAGTGTCGATTGCGAGTGCCGAGTGACTTGGGAGGATTGAGTGACGGGGAGGCATGAGTGACTGTGAGGATTGAGTGACTGGGAGGACTGAATGACTATGAGGATTGAGTGATCGGGAGGACTGAGTGACTATGAGGATTGAGTGATCGGGAGGATGGAGTGAATGAGAGGATTGAGTGACTAGGAGGACTGAGTGAAATGATACTCTGAGAGTATGCATATGGTTTTATCATTGAGGTGCATGGCATTAACATGCACACTTGACATACATGCATAAGGATGCATTTTCCTCATGCCATTTGAAAAAAATGAAATTTCCTGTTATAGAAGAAAGATTTTGGAAATAAATTACTGTTTCAAACTACTCATATTTTTGGTAAATTCGGTAAAAGACTTGACTTTTCACTTGTAATGCTTTATATTGTTATGAAATGTTGTTGGCTATTGGTGTTGGACCCGGACTTATGATCTAGCTCGTCAGTACTTTCTACCTAAGGTTAGGTTTGCTACTTATTGAGTACATGGGATTGGTTGTACTCATACTACACTTCTGCACCTAGCGTGTAGATGTTGACTACTGATGTTGCTGTGTTCAGTCGGAGCTGGATCTGAAGATGTACCTGCTTTCCGGTTGTAGCTGCCTCTTGTTTATGGTAGCCTTAGATTTATAACAATCTGTTCATGTACATTTCGAACAGATGATGTATTATTTCATACCAGTTTTGTAAATCCTATTCTTAGAAGCTCATGATTGGTACTACCAGTCCTTGGAAAATGTTTGTATAAAAGAGGTGTATTATCATTTCTTATCTTAATAAATTTTATTAAGTTGGACAATGGTTAATTGGCTTACCTGACGGGTTGGGTTAGGTTCCATCATGACTAGGTGGATTTTGGGTCGTGACAGTACCTGCAGAGCTCGTCATTGCTTTCAGCCCAGATATTAGTCTTGTTACTTATTGAGTTAGTTGTACTCATACTATACTCTGCATCTCGTATGCAGATCTAGGAGCTCCCGGATACGACTGCTGCTAGAATTCGGAGTTATTTTCGTTGGAGATTATCATGGTAGTTGCTTTACGACCGCAAACTTGATTCCCTTCCTGTTTAGTAATTGTACTGTTCTATATTTCAGACAGTGATTTTTATCAGTCAGACTTGGTATTCATTTAGATGCTCATGTACTCAGTGACACCGGGTTTTGGGAATGTATTTTATGTCAGTAATTTGTGTGGCTTTCTAAGAAATTCAAATATTATGTTTTCAAACTTAAGAGAGAATGTGGCTTATTGAGGTTGTCGGCTTTTCTAGTATTGAGATAGGCGTCATCACGACAGGTGAGATTTTTGGGTCGTGACAAAACTATGACAAGAGTTGTCTAACACCATTAAGTAATGAAAAATCAATGTCAAATGTAACAGTTATATTTTTCTTATAAGAAAGAAAAATAATAATTCTATATGATTAAGGAAGAAAATAGTAATTATATATGAAATTAAAGGATTATTTAAATTTCAAACAACTAAGATTAAAATGCAAAATTAATCTGCATTCCCAAACAATAGATCATTTGTTTACCTTCTTGTAGTAGAAAAACTTATCAATTGACTTTTTAGACTTATCAAATTCATTTTTTTATTTTTGCACTTGTTTTTAATTATATAGTTTTGTATGAAAAGTTTAAATTATTATTAATAGTTGTAGATATTTATGTATGTCATATACTCTATTACTTATAAATAAGTATACTTATTTATTTTAGAAAGTATTCATATTGAAGATTTCATTGTTGTAGTGATATGTATGCATATGGTCCTCAATAATTTTAAATCACTTAATCATATATATTTGAGAAGTCATTTTTAAATAAGTGATCATATATTGAAGAGCTTTGTTGGGGGAGGGTTGGCGCATTTAGTTTTGGTAAATGAGCAAAGGCTCCAATTATATACAAGGAACATATTTAACACTACAAGAAAATAATAATAATCTTAATAACATATGTTATAATGGTATGGTTTTTACATTTTTAATACTATTAATTATTATAAATCCAATTTTACAGTGAATCTAAAAACTAAAAGTTTAATATTATTCTTATGTATGAAGGAAATCTTGTCTCTCTTATTATTTGTATTTAAGAGTAGTTACTTATTTTCACAATTATTATGCTTATTTTTGAGTATTATTTGTATTAAAAATAGTTACATATTTTCTCTTTTATTAATATTCATTTCTGTGATCTGAGACCTCGAATAGCACCACTTAGCATTTCTTGACTTGCGAGCGCAGTCTGTATATTTTTTCGGAAATTTTTTATGTGTAAAAATTGATCAACAATGAGAAATAATGCTTTGAAACTCAACTGAGTTGACTTCTGTTAACATTTTTAGCAAACGGACCCGGATCGCTATTCTGACAGTCCAGATAGGTCCGTATCATGATTTAGGACTTGGGCAGATGACCAAAATCAAATTCGAAATTCCCTAGCTCGAATTATTGCCATTTGACGAAAACTAGAAGTTTAAAGGATTAAAGATTTTAAAGTTTGACCACAAATTGACTTTTATTGATATCGAGGTCGGAATCCAGTTCTGAAAATTTTTATAAGTTCGTTATGTCATTTATGACTTGTGTGCAAAATTTGAGGTCAATCGGACTTGATTTGATACGTTTCAGCATCGAATGTAGAAGTTGAAAATTCTTAAGTACATAAGCATAAATTGTGGTATGATTCATGGTTTTAGCGTTGTTTGATAAGATTTTAGATTTTGACTACATTCGTATAATATTTTAGGACTTGTTGGAAAATGGTCGAGGTCCCGGGAGCCTCGGGTGGATTTCAGATGGTTAATGGATAAAAATTTGGACTTAAGAAAAATCTGAAATTTTGGCCTTCTGGAGCAATCGCACCTGGGGATTTTTGACCGTAGGTGCGAGCTCGCAGAAGCGAGCCTAGCATCACAGAAGCGGATGAAACGTCGCAGAAGTGGGACCGCTGAAACGACAAAATGGTCGCATATGCTGCCTTGGCTAAGGGGGCATTGGACCACACAAGCAGACGCTTCTTCGTAGAAGCGAATCCGCAGAAGCGAGTCAGCCTAGAAGAAGCAACCACAATCTCCGCAAAAGCTGAATCGAATATGCTGTTAAGTGTCCGCAGGTGTGAAAGCACTGGATAGATTACAAAACAGAGGGTTCCGACAATTTTTATCATTTTTGACATTTCCAACACGGTTTGAGGCGATTGTTGAGCGAGAACTCACATAAAAGCTTGAGTTAAGTGACTCGTGATCATTGTTAGTCAATAATATTGAATTACCATCGATTATTCCGATTAGATTATGTATTTTTGAGGTGCAATTTGAGGATTTAGGCATAGGAATTTGAAAATAAGATTTTGGGATTTGAAGGTCTAGTTGATGTCAGAATTTGATAAAATTTGTAAGGTTGGACTAGTGGTAGAATGGGCGTTCATATTGTGTAACTTTTGTCGGATTCCGAGACATGGGCCTCACTGTTAATTTTTTAATTAAACTTTGGATTTTTATTGGAAAATTTGGTATTTTCATATAGAATTGGTTTCTATAATACGTGTTGAGTATATTAAATTGTTTGTGACTAGATTCGAGGAGTTAGGATGCCAATTCGTGGGGCAAAGGTTGATTGGAATCTTGAGTTGGTTGCAAATCGAGGTAAGTGTCATGGTTAACCGTGACTTGAGGGAGTAGGACTTATTTGTCAATTTGCTACGTGATTTAATGTGCGGGTATAACATATATGTGAGGTGACAAGTACTTATGCGTTGTGGTTGAGTCAAAGCATATGGGTGCAATTTGGTTATTGTGAATAATTACCTATTTAATTAAGATATTCCTGGTTAAGTTATTATTGTTATTTGATCATTTTTCATGAGATTATTGCTAGTTTAATTATTGTTGAATATTTTGGAAGGTGAGGTCGGTATTGTGGTATTGAATTGATTGATAAGTATATATCCCCGCATTTAAATACTTTTCCGAATTTATATTATTATTTTCATGGTATGGAAGAGTGTAAAGCACGAAGGGTGATGTTGTACCATTTATATTATTTATATTATCATTATCGTGGTGAGAAAGAGTGTAAAAGCACGAAGGGTGATGTCGTGCCATTTTTAAAGAATGCAAAGGGTGATGTCGTGCCATAAGAGAGTTAAAGCACGAAGGGTGATGTCGTGCCAATATATTATTTATTTATAAATTTATGTGAAGAATGAGAGTAAAAGTATGAAGGGTGGTGCCATGCCATTTTCATATTATCAGCTGCTCATTTTATTGTTGATGAATTAATTGGCTGCTGCGTGACACTTCTCCTGCTGAAATTTCTATATCATTCCATGTTGCACGTTCTCTCCCAAATTTAAAAATTGTTAATTATTGTGTTATTTTTGCTTCATATTTGTATGTTCTTGTACATGTTGTTTACGTACGTGTCTTGTCATAGCCTCGTCACTACTTCGTCGAGGTTAGGCTTGACATTTACGGAGTACATGGGGTCGTTTGCACTCATACTACACTATGCATTTTTTGTGCAGATTTTGGAGTTGGTCCCATTGGCGTACCATAGACATTGCTCGGATTCAGCTACGCTGAGGAGACTTGAGGTATAACTGCACAGCGTCCGCAGTTCTAAAGTCCCATTCTATCTTATCTAACTGCACATTATCTTTCAAACAACTTGAATTTTATTTAGACCTTTATTTGTATTATTCTAGTTGCTCGTGCACTTGTGACGTTAGATTCGGGGATGTATTTGGATGATTTGGTTGTTATGACCTTTCGCACGTTATTTTAAATTGACTTCCGTTTGATTTGTATAAATATGGTTAAGATTATTTTAACGTTGGCTTGCCTAGCAAGTGAAACGTTAGGCGCCATCACGGTCCTGAAGGTTGGAATTTCGGGTCGTGACAAGTTGGTTTCAGAGCACTAGGTTATTTAGGTCTCACGAGTCACGAGCAAGCTTAGTAAAGTCTGAAAGATTGGTACGGAGATTTTTGCACTTATCTTTCAGAGACTATGAAGTTTAAGAACAATATCACTTATTTCTTATTCTATCGTGCGATTTTATTCTATCACCGTTGATCGAACCATTCAATTCTTATTCTCTTGTAGATGGTGAGAACACATAATACATCTACCGACGGATAGGGACCAAAGCCCCCGGTGGCGACTATGACATGGGGTAGAGACCGAGGCAGAGGTAGAGGTAGAGCTCAGTTTAGAGCTTGAGCAACAACACCTGTTGTAGAACCTCAGGATGATTTGGGAGTGGAGGTTGCAATTCTGACTGTACCCGTTGGACCAGTTCAGGTTCCGGAAGGATTTATAGCTATTCTAGTGCTTCAGGACGCTCTAGTCCGTTTGGTGAGCCTAATGGAGTGTGTAGCCCAGAATAGTACATTTCCAGTGGCACCATTATTGAGGTTGGAAAAATTTACTAAGCTCTTTCCAGTTCACTTCAGTGGCACACCTTCTGAGGACCCACAAGATTTTCTTGACCGCTTCCATAAGGTGTTGCGGAACATGGGTATAGCTGAGAATAACAGGGCAGATTTTGCTGTATTTCAGATGACGGGTTCCACCAAGAGGTGGTGGAGAGATTATATGTTGACCAGACCAGCTGGGTTGCCTGCATTGACTTGGCATCAGTGCTCACAACTATTTCTAGAGATGTTCCTCCCTATCACATTTAGAGAGGATTACTGCAGGCAATTTGAGCATCTCCACCAGGGCAATATGAATGTTACTCAGTACGAGACCCATTTTGTGGATCTATCCTGTCATGCTCTCCTTTTACTTCCTACTGAGGGAGAGAGATAGTGAGGAGGTTTATTGATGCACTCACTCACCATATCAGGCTTCAGATGGCCAAGGAGACGAGAAATGTGATTCTCTTTCAGGTGGCTGCTAATGTTTCTAGGATAATCGAGATGGTTATTTCACAGGAGAGAGGGCAGGGGTTTGATAAGAGGCCTCGTCAATTCGGTGGGTTCATTGGTGCCTCGTCTGGAGGAATGGGTAATTTTGGTAGAGGCCATCCTCTCAGACCGTTTGATTCAGCACTCCAGGCATCGCACAGTGCTTTAGGTGGTCGCGGCCTTCATATGTCTCATTCCGACCAGCTAACATACAGTGCACCACCAATTCTTATTAGTGCACCTCCGATCCAAAGTGATCAGAGTGGTTATCCAGGCCGTGATGGTCAATTCCAGGGTCAGCCGTCATAACAGCCGAGATCCTGTTATATTTATGGTGATCTGAGGCACATTGCTATATTTTGCCCTAGGTCTTAGTGCAGCATGCAACATGAGGGTTCTCGTGCTATGATTTCAGCAACAGCTGTTCCACCTCCCACCCAGCCAGCTAGGGGCAGGGGTCAAACAATTAGAGGTGGAGGTCAGGTCATTAGAGGTGGAGGCCAGCTAGTTAGAGGTTGTCCCAGGGACGCGGTACAGAGTGGTCGGGCCTTACCCCGATTTTATGCTTTTCTAGCTAGGCCCAAGGCTGAGTCATCTGATGTCTTGATCATAGGTATTATTCTAGTTTTCTATAAAGATGCTTCAATTCTTTTTGATTCACTATCTACTTATTCTTATATGTCCTCTCATTTGCTTTATATCTGGTTGTGTCTCATGATTTTCTGAGTGCTCCTATGTATGTGTCCACACCGGTGGGAGATTCTATCATGGTAGATCATGTCTATCATTCGTGTAGGCCCGCCATGTCTTCTGAGGCTTTATTGAGTTTGTACAAGTTTACTAAGATCTTTCTGGTTCACTTTAGTGGTACACCTTCTGAGGACCCATAAGATTATATTGACCGCTGCCATGAGGTGTTGCAGAACATGGGTATAGTTGAGACCAATGGGGTCGATTTTGCTTTATTTCAGATGACGGGTTTCGCCAAGAGGTGGTGGAAAGATTATATATTGACCAAACCAGTAGTGTCGCCTGCATTAACTTGGGAGCAATTCTCACGGCTATTTCTAGAGAAGTTACGCCCTATCACATTGAGAGAGGATTATCGCATGCAATTTGAGCGTCTCCAGCAGGGCAGTATGACTGTTACTCAGTACGAGACCCATTTTGTCGATATTGCCCGGCATGCTCTCCATTTACTTCCTATTGATGGAGAGAGAGAGTGATGAGGTTTATTAATGGACTCACTCACCCTATCAGGCTTCAGATGGCCAAGGAGACCAGAAATGAGATTCCCTTTCAGGAGGCTGCTAATATTTCTAGGGGGATCGAGATGGTTCTTGCACAGGAGAGATGGCAGGGTCTAATAAGAGGCCTCATCAATTCGGAGGGTTCAATGGTGCCTTGTCTGGACGCACGGGTAATTTTGGTAGAGGCCATCCTCCCAGGACGTTTCATTCAGTACTTCAGGCATCCCACAGTGCTTTAAGTGGTCGCGGCCCTCATATGACTCATTCCAACCAGCTAGCCCATAGTGCACCACTTACTCTTATTAGTGCACCTCTGCTCCAGAGTCATCAGAGTGGTTTTCCAGGTCGTCATGGCGAGTTACAGGGTCAGTAGTCACAACAACCGAGATCTTGTTATATTTGTGGTGATTCGAGGCACATTGCTAGATTTTGCCCCAGGTCTCAGGGCAACATGGAGTAACAGGGTTCTCGTGCTATAATGCCAGCACCAGCTGTTCCACCACCCGCCCAGCCAGTTAGGGGCGAGGGTCAAATAACTAGAGGTGGTGGTCAGGTTGTTAGAGGTGGATGCCAGCTAGTTAGAGGTCGTCCCAGGGACGCAGTTCAGAGTGGTGGGGCCTAGCCCTGATTTTATGCTTTTCCAGCTAGGCTTGATGCCGAGACATCTGATGCCGTGACCATAGGTATTATTCCAGTTTACCATAGAGATGTTTCAGTTCTATTTGATCCCGGATCTACTTATTCTTATGTGTCCTCCTATTTGCTTCATATTTGGTTGTGCCTCCTGATTTTCTGAGTGCTCCTGTATGTGTCCACGCTGGTGGGAGATTTTGTCGTAGTAGATCATGTTTATCGTTCGTGTAGGCGCGCCATGTCTTCTGAGGCTTTATTGAGGTTGGACAAGTTTACTAAGATCTTTCCAGTTCACTTCAGTGGTACACCTTCTGAGGACCCATAGGATTATCATGACCACCGCTATGAGGTGTTGCGGAAGATGGGTATAATTGAGACCAATGGGGTTGCTTTTTCTGTATTTTAGATGACGGGTTCCACCAACAAGTGGTGGAAAGATTTTATGTTGACCAGACCAGCTGTGTCTCCTACATTGACTTGGGAGAATTACTCATGGCTATTTCTAGAGAAGTCACTCCCTATCACATTGAGAGAGGATTACCGCATGCAATTTGAGCGTCTCCAGCAGGGCAGTATGATTGTTACTCAGTAGAGACCCATTTTGTCAATCTAGCCCGGCATACTCTCGTTTTACTTCCTACTGATGGAGAGAGAGAGATTGAAAAGGTTTATTGATGGACTCACTCACCCTATCAGGCTTCAGATGGCCAAGGGGTCCGGTAATGAGATTCCCTTTTCAGGGGGCTGCTAATGTTTCTAAGAGGATCGAGATGGATCATGCACAAGAGAGAGGGCAGGGGTCTAATAAGAGGCCTCATCAATTCGGTGGGATCAGTGGTTCCTCGTCTAGAGGTAGGGGTAGTTTTGGTAGAGTAGATCCTCCCAGGCTGTTTCATTCAGCACTCCAGGCATCCCACAGTAATTTAGGTGGTCGCGACCCTCATATGTCTCATTTCGACCAGCTAGCTTATAGTGCACCACCAACTCTTATTTGTGGTGATCCGAGGCACATTGCTAGATTTTACCCCAGGTCTCAGGGCGGCATGAATCACTAGGGTTCTCGTGCTATGATTCCAGCACCAGCTATTCCGCCACTCGCCCAGCCATCTAGGGGCAGGGGTCAGACAACTAGATGTGGAGGTCAGGTCGTTAGAGGTAGAGGCCAGCTAGTTAGAGGTCGTCCTAGGGACGCAGTTCGGAGTGGTGTGTCCTAGCCACGATTTTATGCTTTTCCAGCTAGGCCTGAGGCCGTGTCATCTAATGCCGTGATCATAGGTATTGATCCAGTTTGCCATAGAGATACTTCAGTTCTATTTGATCCAGGATCTACTTATTCTTATGTGTCTTCCTATTTGCTTCATATCTAGTTGTACCTCGTGATTTTCTGAGAGCTCCTGTGTGTGTCCACGCCGGTGGGAGATTCTATTATGGTAGATCATGTCTATCGTTCATGTGGGATGCCATGTCTTCTAATTCTTTATTGAGGTTGGACAAGTTTACAAAGATCTTTCCAGTTCACTTCAGTGGTACAACTTCTGAGGGCCCTTAGGATTATCTTGACCGATGCCATGAGGTGTTATGGGACATGGGTATAGCTGAGACCAATGAGGTCGATTTTATTGGATTTCAGATGACTGGTTCCGCCAAGAGGTGGTGGAAAGATTATATGTTGACCAGACCAGCTGTGTCACCTGCATTGACTTGGGAGCAATTCTCACTGCTATTTCTACAGAAGTTACTCCCTATCACATTGAGAGAGGATTACCGTAGGCAATTTGAGCGTCTCCAGTAGGGAGTATGACTTTTACTCAGTACGAGACTCGTTTTGTGGATATAGTCCATCATGCACTCCTTTTACTTCTTACTGATGAAGGGAGAGAGTGATGAGGTTTATTGATTGACTCACTCACCCTATAAGGCTTCAGATGGCCAAGGAGACCGGTAATGAGATTCTCTTTCAGGCGGCTGCTAATGTTTCTAGAAGGATCGAGATAGTTCTTGTACAGGAGAGAGGGTAGGGGTTTGATAAGAGGCCTCGTCAATTCGGTAGGTTCAGTGGTGCGTCGTCTGAAGGCATGGGTAATTTTGGTAAAGGCCATCCTCCCAGGCCATTTCATTCAGCACTCCAAGCATTCCATAGTGCATTAGGTGGTCATTATTCTCATATGTCTCATTCCGACCAGCTAGCTTACAGTGCACCACCAACTCTTATTAGTGCTCCTCTGTTCCAGAGTCATCAGAGTGGTTCTGCAGGTCGTCATGGCCAGTTCCAGGGTCAGCAGTCACAACAACCGAGATCATGTTATATTTATGGTGATCCGAGGCACAATGCAAGATTTTGCCCTAGGTCTCAAGGCAGCATGGAGCAGCAGGGTTCTCGTGCTACGATTCAAGCACCAGCTATTCTGCCACCCACCCAGCCAGCTAGGGGCAGGGGTCAGACAGCTAGAGGTGGAGGTCATGTCGTTAGAGGTAGAGGCCAGCTAGTTAGAGGTCGTCCTAGGGACGCGGTTCAGAGTGGTGTGTCCTAGCCACGATTTTATGCTTTTCCACCTAGGCCTGAGGCTGTGTCATCTGATGCCGTGATCATAGGTATTGTTCCAGTTTGCCATAGAGATACTTCAGTTCTATTCGATCCAAGATCTACTTATTCGTATGTGTTTTCCTATTTGCTTCATATCTAGCTGTGCCTCGTGATTTTCTGAGAGCTCCTGTGTGTGTCCACGCCGGTGGGAGATTCTGTCGTGGTAGATCATGTCTATCGTTTGTGTGGGATGTCATGTCTTCTAAAGCTTTATTGAGGTTGGACAAGTTTACAAAGATCTTTCCAGTTCACTTCAGTGGTACACCTTCTGATGACCCATAGGATTATCTTGACCGCTACCATGAGGTGTTATGGAACATGGGTATAGTTGAGACCAATGTTGTCGATTTTGTTGTATTTCAGATGACGGGTTCATCCAAGAGGGGGTGAGAAGATTATATGTTGACCAGACCAGTTGTGTCGCCTGCATTGACTTAGGAGTAGTTCTCACGGCTATTTCTAGACAAGTTACTCTCTATCACATTAAGAGAGTATTACCACAGGCAATTTGAGAATCTCCCGCAAGGAAGTATCAATTTTACTTAGTACGAGACCCGTTTTGTGGATCTAGCACGTCATGCTCTCCTTTTACTTCTTACTGATGGAGAGACTGAGTGATGAGGTTTATTGATGGACTCACTAACCCTATCAGGCTTCAGATGGTCAAGTAGACCAAAAATGAGATTTCCTTTCAGGCAGCTGCTAATGTTTCTAGGAGGATCAAGATGGTTCTTTGAAATGAGAGAGGGCAGCGGTCTGATAAGAGGCCTTGTCAATTCGGTGGGTTTAGTGGTGCCTCGTCTGAGGCAGGGGTAATTTTTATAGAGGTCATCCACCCAGGCCATTTCATTCAGCACTCCAGGCATCTCATAGTGCTTTAGGCACTTGTGACCCTCATATGTCTCATTGCGACCAGCTAGCTTACAGTGCACCACCAACTCTTATTAGTGCACATGCGATCCAAAGTCATCAAAGTGTTTCTCCAGGTCATCATGGCCAGTTCCAAGGTCATCAGTCACAACAGCCGAGATCCTGTTATATTTGTGGTGATCCGAGGCACATTGCTAGATTTTGCCCCGGTTCTCCGGGCAGCATGGAGCAACATGGTTCTCCTACTATGATTCCAGAACCAACTCTTCCACAACCCGCCCATCTATCTAGGGGTAGGGGTCAGACAGCTAGAGGTGGAGTTCAGGTCGTTAGAGGTGGAGGCCAGCTAGTTAGAGGTCGTCCCAGGGATGTGGGTTTGAGTGGTGGGGCCTAGCCACAATTTTATGCTTTTCCGGCTAGGCCTGAGGCCGAGTCATCTGATAACGTGATCATAGGTATTGTTCCAGTTTGCCATAGAGATGCTTCAGTTCTATTTGATCCAGGATCTACTTATTCTTATGTGTCCTCCTATTTGCTTCATATCTGGTTGTGCCTCGTGATTTTCTGAGTGCTCATGTGTGTGTCCACGCCGGTGGGAGATTCTGTCGTGGTAGATCATGTCTATCGTTTGTGTAGGACCACCATGTCTTTTGAGGCTTTACTGAGGTTGGACAAGATTACAAAGATCTTTCCAGTTCACATTAGTGGTATGGGCTCTCAGACCCATAGGATTATCTTAGCCGATGCCCTGAGGTGTTGCTTAAAATGGGTATAGTTGAGACCAATGGGGTCGATTTTGCTGTATTTCATATGACGGGTTCCGCTAAGAGGTGGTTGAAAGATTATATGTTGACCAGACCAGCTGTGTCGCCTGCATTGACTTGGGAGCAATTCTCATGGCTATTTCTAGAGAAGTTACTCCCTATCACATTGTGAGAGGATTACCTTAGGCAATTTGAGCGTCACCAGCTAGGAGTATGACTTTTACTCAGTACGAGACCTATTTTGTGGATCTAGGCCGTCATGCTCCCCTTTTACTTCCTACTGATGGAGAGAGAGAGTGATGAGATTTATTGATGGACTCACTTACCCTATCAGGCTTCAGATGGCCAAGGAGACCGGTAATGAGATCCCCTTCCAGGCGGCTGCTAATGTTTCTAGGAAGATCGAGATGGTTCTTATACAGGAGAGAGGGCAAGGGTCTGATAAGAGGCCCTGTCAATTCGCTGGGTTCGGTGGTGCGTTGTCTGGAGGTATGGCTAATTTTGGTAGAGGTCATCCTCCCAGGCCGTTTCATTCAGTGCTCCAGGCATCCCACAGTGCATTAGGTGGTCGCGGCCCTCATATGTCTTATTCCGACCAGCTAACTTACGGTGCGCCACCAACTCTTATTAGTGCACCTCCGATTTAGAGTCATCAAAGTGGTTCTCCAGGCCGTCATGGCCAGTTCAAGGGTCAGCAGTCACAACAACCGAGATCTTGTTATATTTATGGTGATCCAAGGCACATTGCTAGATTTTGCCCCAGGTCTCAAGGCATCATGGAGCAGCAGGGTTCTCGTGCTATGATTCCAGCACCAGCTATTCCTCCACCCGCCCAGCCAGTAAAGGGCAGGGGTAATACAGCTACAGGTGGAGGTCAGGTCGTTAGAGGTGAAGGCTAGCTAGTTAGAGGTCATCCCAGGGACGCGGTTCAGAGTGGTGGGGCCTACCCTCAATTTTATGCTTTTCCAGCTAGGCCTGAGGCCGAGTCATCTAATGTCGTGATCATAGGTATTGTTCCAGTTTGCCATAGAGATGCTTCAGTTCTATTTGATCCAGAATCATCTTATTCTTATGTGTCCTCCTATTTGCTTCATATCTCGTCGTGCCTCGGGTCTTTATGAGTGCTCCTGTGTGTGTCCACGCCGGTGGGATATTTTATTGTGATAGATCATGTCTGTCATTCGTATAGGCCCGCCATGTCTTCCAAGACTTTATTGAGGTTGGACCAGTTTACAAAGATCTTTCCAGTTCACTTTAGTGGTACACCTTCTGAGGACCCAGAGAATAACTTGACCGCTGCCATGAGGTGTTGCGGAACATAGGTATAGCTGAGACTAATGGGGTCGATTTTTCTGTACTTCAAATGACGGGTTCCTCCAAGAGGTGGTGGAGAGATTATATGTTGACCAGACCAGTTGTGTTGCCTGCATCGACTTGGGAGCAGTTCTCAAGGCTATTGCAAGAGAAGTTACTCCCTATCACATTGAGGGAGGATTACCGCAGGGTATTTGAGTGTCTCCAGTAGGGCAGTATGACTTTTACTCAATACGAAAGCCGTTTTATGGATCTAACCTGTAATTCTATCCTTTTACTTCCTACTGAGGGAGATAGAGTGAGTAGGTTTATTGATGGATTCACTCACCCTATCAGGCTTCAAATGGCCAAGAAGACCGAAAATGATATTCCCTTTCAGGCGGCTGCTAATGTTTCTACGAGGATCGAGATGGTTCTTGCAAGGGAGAGAGGGCAGGGGTCTGATAAGAGGCCTCTCCAGTTCTTTGTTCTTCCACCATTGTAAAATATTAAAGGTGTCGTCGGGATTCACTTCCTCAAGTTGCTGCGATAAATAAACTTCAAACTCATTTAGTTGTGAAACATCATTATTACTAGAACCAAAAAAACTCCTAAACCTCGCCCAACACTAAGTCCTCTTAATCCCACAGTTGTTTTAGAACATTGAGAAGAAGAAGAAGAAGAAGAAGAAGAAGAAGACGAAGAATAAGTGATACATTTTCCCACCCTGTGAAAAATGAGCAAACTAATTTGCAAGTTCTGCAATATAAACTAAACAATTAGAAATAGTAGGATAATATTGCCTAGAAAGTTTTTTGTAGCAATATAAAATTTTTGTAAAAAGTAATCATCATCATCACTTACATGTGTATTAAATGTTCAGTTTGTGGGGTTTTTATATTCATATGCAACAACCAAACTTTCATACATGTAATTCCATCTAGTTGGACAAGGTTTTGGAACCTTTCACTCTCTTAGGCCACAATCATCGCATCTTTTAAAATATTCTCGAAGTCTACTTCTACGGTTTGAATGAAAAAGTCAGTTAAGAGCAAGTCCATAGCATATATGTTATTAATAGCATTATTCATTGAAACTGACATTATTATATTACTAATGCAAAAGTATATGAAAATATCTGTAACTGTGCTAGCAATAAACTGCCCTGTGTGACGTAAAATAATTATTCTATAAGCAATTAGTGCTTTTGCCGTCAGCTAGAGCTTTCAGACATTGATATATGAAGTTATCTTTAGGGTATATTTTCATGTGTCTAGCCAAAGATCTCGTTCCCGACCACAATCCAGTATATTTAAAAGCTAACTCCATACCACAAGGTTTTCACTTAGCCTTATTTTTTGGAACTCCTTGAATAAAAAATGGCCAAACAGGAGATGTTTCCTGCCGTTTGGTAGGTTCTATAGAAAATGTAGGCGCAGTAACGGGAGTATCAGATGGGTCATCATTTGGATTAGCAAGGTTATCACTAGTTGGGTCAACATCAGGAGCAGGACTAGTGGGTGTATCATCATCCGGTTGAGTTTCATCAAGATCAATTTCCTCATCTTCATTTTCATTAATAGTATTATATTTATTAGAAAAGAGAACATTCATTAATTCATGGTCTAAATGTTCACTGGGTGAAATATTATGACAAAATTCGGTGCCGCTAAATTGTAATAAACTATTATCGGTATCAAGAATATCAGGTGTAGGACGGGTATGGGGTTTAGTTCGGGGAGCCGGGGGCAGGGGAGGAGGAACAATAGTACCAGTAGATTCGTTAGTCTTGAATTTTCCCTTATTCTTATTTTTACCAAAAATATTTCTTAAGGAAGACATCTTAATTAATCAATTAATAGCAAATAAATAAAATAAACAAAACTATAATATTAAGACTTAAGAGTTGGAACGAGTTTACCGAATTGACGAACAACTTGTTAAAAATTGATTATCGTTGAAAACTTGAAGACTTCAATTCATCAACTTCACAATATTTTTATAAATTGAAACAACCTCAGAATTTTTTGACTATTTTTTGAAATAAAGTAAGTAATAGTAGCAACCTCACAATTTTTTCACTATATTTTTAATAAAGTAAACAAATGTAGTAAGTATAGAAGAAAATTAGAGAGTGATTTTGATAGATTGATATTGATTTTATAAGAAAATAAAAGAATGGGGGTATTTATAGTAGAAAATAGGAAAAATATGTAATAATAAAAAGTTTGGGGTTATAATCGGTTGGAAATCAATCGATTTTCCTGTATTTTCGTCCGATTAGGTTTTCTTGGACGATTTTTGACACTTTTCTAGTAGTGTTTATAGGAAGGGGCTTTAAAAGGATTTACTCTTAAGGAAGTATTTTAGTTATGGCTAGACGACGACGACGACAACAACAACAACAACAATAATCCAGTATAATCTCACTAGTGGGGTCTGGGAAAGGTAGTGTGTACGCAAACCTTACCTCTACCCTGGGGTAGAGAGGATGTTTCCGATAGACCCTCAGCTCCCTCCCTCCAAGAACTCCCCACCTTACTCTTGGGGTGACTCGAACTCACAACCTCTTGGTTGGAAGTGGAGGGAGCTCACTACTAGAGCAATCCACTCTTGTCAACATGAATGGCAAAGTTTTAAGTGTTAGATTCTTTCTTATCTCCAAAGAAAACTCAGCTCTCAAGTACTTTAGCTTCCGTTTCAATTTATGTCACAAACATTCCTCATTAGTCAATACAAAAAGAATAATATTTTTTTTAAAACAATTATCTTTAAACTTTCAATTTTATTAATTTTACCTTTCGAAAAACTTTTATAGCCAGACAAATAAAAATGGCATATTTATAACCACACGTTTAAAACAATGGTTTCCTTTTTATTTTTTAAATTAAATTAACTACGTCACATAAATTGAAATAAAGGAATAATAAAAAAATCTATGGGTGAAAGTTTTGAATATACTATTGAAATAACCACGAAATAAAAAGTGAAGCTTTGCAGGATAGACATGTAATGGCCTTGTTGTCTTACAAGTCGGAAATTGAAGAGCGACAAAGTAAAGGTTGTCATCAATATTATTCTCACTCCCAGTCGTTGGATTGTATCAATCAGGACAAGTTTTTGTGTACTATTGTGAGGAGTTTCAACTAACATGCTCCTCACTTTTTCTTTTAACTCATCTACTTCAAGTTTTTCTTGGGTAGTAATCTCCTGCATTTGAAAATTCGACATATTAGTATAATATGTATAAACGTTGGAGTGGTTACTTTCAAGAAGTATGTTACTTCTAGTCGTTGTTTTCTGTTTTTGTTAGTAGAAAATTATAGGAAAACAGAATTTAAAAAGAAATATATACTTAGTGAATATGGCAAGCGTACTGTAAGTTGAGAAGTATAGGATAGGAAATGATATCCCCAAACAGTTGATTCAAAATTTGCCACGTAACAATGATCAGAGAAAGAAGCATCCATTGCTAATATTTTATGAGGCGTCCTTTTCTCCTTATATGTAACGACCCGGCCTGTCGTTTCGAGAGTTGTAGTCTCATTCTCTCATTTACTATTCATTTTATACTTTATAGTTGTTATGTGACTTGCCGGGGTAATCGGTTCGGGTCCGGAGAGATTTTAGAATGAAATGAGACACTTAGTCTCAAGGTTGAAAACTTATGTTGAAATGATTGACCGGATATTGATCGATGTGTAAACGACTCTAGAATGGAGTTTTGATGGTTCCGTTAGCTCCGTTGAATGATTTTGGACTTAGGTGCGTGTCTGGATTGTGATTTAGAGGTCCGTAGTGGAATTAGGCTTGAAATGGCGAAGGTTGAAATTTTTGGAAAGTTTAACAGGGAGTGGACTTTTTGATATCGCGGTCCGATTCTGATTCCGGAAGTTAGAGTAGGTCCGTGGTGTCATTTGTGACTTGTGTGCAAAATTTGAGGTCAATCGAACGTGATTTTATAGGTTTCGCCATCGTTTGTAGAAATTGGAAGTTCAAAGTTAATTAGGCTTGAATGTATGCACGACTCGTGTTTTTGATGTTGTTCGAGGTGATTTGAGGGCTCGACTAAGTTTGTACAGTGTTTTAAGCACTCGTTGATATGTTTGGTTGAGGTCCCGGGGGCTTCGGGTAGATTTCGGATGGTTAGCGGATCGAAAATGGGATTTAGTGCATTGTTGAAGCTGGAGCTCTTCTGGTGTGATCACACCTGCGAGGGGTTGGCCGTAGGTGCGATGCTGCAGATGCGGCTGGATTTACGCAGGAGTAGGGCTGGGCCGGCCTGGGCAGGGAGCAGGTGCAAGGGGTGAACCGCATCTGCCTATAGGTACGAGCGAGGCTCCGCAGATGCAGAGTTGAGGGAGAGGCATGTTTCCGTAGAAGCGGATAGAAGGCCGCAGAAGCGCCTCTGCAAGTGTGGAACTAGGAGCGTAGATGCGGGCCTGGGGAATTTAAGTGATTTTCGCAGAAGTGGAGGATTTACCGCAGGAGCGGTTCCATAGGTTCGGATATTTGGCCGCAAGTGCGAAAGGCCTGGGCTGAATGTTTAAAAATAAGGGTTCGCGATTTTGGCTTCATTTTAACATTTTAAGCTCGTGTTTTGGCGATTCTTGAGAGGATTTCGAGGGGATTCGTGAGTTATGTCCCTTGTGCTAGTTTTTGATCAATAATCTTTTTTCCCCATTGATTTTCTCCCCTAGTTGGTGTGTATTTAAGGTCTAAATTGAGGGTTTGAGGCTGGGGATTTTGAGGGTTTGGTTTGGGGATTTGGGTGACGATTTGGTGTCAGATTTTGACAAAATTGGTATCGTTGGACACGTGGTTAGATGGGCTTTCGGGTTTTGTGAATTTTGTCGAGTTTCGAGACATGGGCCCGTGGAGCCGTCTTTGAGTCAATATCTGATGTTTTATTAATAACTTCATATTTTTCTAGTGAAATTAATTCTTTTAGCCCGTATTGATTGTATTGTACTGTTTGTGGCTAGATTCAAAATATTTGGAGTCTGATAGCGAGGCAAAGGTGTGTTGTAGTAGAGATTTGCTCGGATTGAGGTAAGTAACAATTCTAAATCTGGTTCTGAGGGTATGAAACATCAAATTATGTGACATGTGATTGGTTTTGAGGTAACGAGCATTCTAGGTGACGAGCATGTGGGCGTACACCATAGGAATTGTGACTTGGTCAAATTCAATGGAACTGTGTGTTGAATAATCTATTTTTTTCTATACATTCTCTATGTATTAGAGAAAGTAAACCATATATCATGTTAGAAATCATGTTTAGACTATGTGTTAGCACTGCCGGGACCCATAGAGGTCGTGTACATGTTGAATTATCTGCAAAATTGCTATTTTGTACTGAGTCACAATTTATTTGTATATTACATCTCAGTATCTATTGTTCATTATTGATGCATCATATCATTGCTTTCTGGGCTGCTTATCAAGATTTCTCAGAGCCCGAGAGACTGGAGAGGTTGATGACTAAGTGAGGCCGAGGGCCTGATTGTGAGAATTTTTATGGGATCGGGATGCACACCGCAACATGTTTTACTGATATATTCCATGATTGGCTTTTTATAGCGCTTGGGATGAAGGAGCTCCTTCGAAGTCTGTACACACCCCAGTGAGCACAAGTACATACTGAGTGCGAGTACCGAGTGCTGAGTGATTGGGAGGAATGAGTGATTGTGAGAAAAGGGTGATTGTGAGGTTGGAGTGTATGGGAGGACTGAGTGACTGTTCCCCTGAGAGGATGCATTTAACTTTCATTTCTGTTGCACTTCAGTTTCCATATATCACTGTCTTGAAATTTCAAATATTATCTTCTGTTTTAAGTTAAATTTGACATGAATTAACTGCTTTGGCCTTAATTGTCGAACTTGAAAGCATGCCTAGTTTCCTATGTTGAGATTACTGAAAATGAACTATAATTGTAAAGGTCGTCACTACTTTTAGTTCTTTATTTAGTCTTGTTACTTACTGAGTTGGTTGTACTCATGCTACATCCTGCAATTCGTGTGCAGTTCCAAGTGTTTTCGGACATGGTGGTTGTTGATTCCATCACACATATGATCTTTTGGAGCTTCCAAGGTAGCTACCCGGCGTTTCATAAACCTTGTCTCTCCTTCCCTATCTTCTTTCTTATTGTATTTAGTTTCAGACTATTATATATAATGTTTTACAGACTTGTGATGTATAGATACTTATGTACTCTGTGACACCCTGATTGTTGGGAACTTTCGCGTTGTGTTTTGGGTTCCTATCCCTGTTTATGAGAACTTTTATTGTTAAAAATGTTTTAATTTGTTTTCTCTTAGAAGTGTTGGAAATATATTTGAAATGTCGGCTTGCCTAGTACCACGATAGGTGCCATTATGATAGGTTAGGATTTTGGGTCGTGACAAGTTGGTATCAGAGCCTAGGTTATATAGGTTTCACGAGTCATGAGCAGGTTTAGTAGAGTCTTGCGGATCGGTACGGTGACGTCTATACTTATCTTCGAGAGGCTACCGAATCCTTAGGAATTTCATATTTTTGTATTCTTGTCGTGCATATTTCTTGATGTACCAGATCTGTCAAAACCGCACCTGCGCTTGGTCAGCCGCATATGCGAGTTCGCAGGTGCGGGCCAAGTTTCGCAGAAACGGCCAAAGGAGGGCAACCCAGGTTCTATAGGTGCGGCCCATCCTCTGCAGAAGCGGGACCAAAGAAGTGGGTACCCGTCCGCAGAAGCGATATCAGCCGGCCCAGTGAATTCTGCAAAAGTGGAGCCTTGTCCGCAGAAGCGAGGGCGCAGGTCCGACCCTATGACCACAGGAGCAGAAATCGCTGGAGGCAGTGATCCTCATTTACTACGGGTTAGGACTATTTTCATCACATTGTTCTTCCACTCTTGGGCGATTTGAGAGCTTCTAAGTAGGGGATTTCGAACTAGCCTTGTGAAAATCCACATGCAAATGGTTAGAAATCGTGGGTTGAGATGAAAATCCTAGGGTTTAATAGAAATGAGATTTTACCACGAAAATGATTACGAAACTTAGTGAAAATCATATATTATGTTCCTAATGTGATGGGTAAGAACTTTCTTCAAAAAATTTCGTAATCCGGGCGTGTGGGCCCGGAGGTGAATTTTAGGATCTTGAAATTTTGGTTGGGTAATCACTTTAATAGTGGATATATGAACTTTTGAGCATAGATTGATCGATTTATATAATGTTTGGCTAGTTCCAAATCGTTTGGCATCAAATTTGAATGTCTGAGCGCATTCTTGAATTGGGAAGTAAGCTTTGAGACGAGGTAAGTCTCTTTTCTAATCTACTAAGAGGGAACTTACCCCATAGGTGAACTTAATTGATATATGTTGTTATTTGTGGGGGGCTACGTACGTACGAAGTGACGAGAGTCCGTACGTAGTTACTATTCCTTTTTATGTCTGAGTAGTTTTAGGTTTACACCATGCTTGTGGACACCGTTATTTGATTATATTTGTTAACTGTATCAAATGGGAACTGAGTTGAGGATTTTTAAGGATTTAGAAGCTTCAAGTCGAATTGTCTTTATTTTGAAAGGAATCAAGAAAGGGGTATGATTTATTGATAAATTTATATTTGACCGCGTTGCATATATGATTCGCGAGCGGGGTAATAGATGCATCTTTGGTTTGCATCGTTTGACCCTCGGCAATGCACAATTCATATTTATGTTGGATCGGGCCGAACGTCCTCGGTGGTATTCGTGTGTGATAAAAGAACTGGAAGTTTATTTCATAATCGGTATAAATTCATTGTTTGTATGATCATATGTTTTAAAGGAAGGAAGTGATTCAAGCTCTTAAATATTTCTGAAGACTTGTTCCGTTATTTCTTGTTCTGAGTCTTATTGTTTTATATCATGCTTAATTAGAATTTCATATTATTATGTTATTGGCCCTGGTAAGTGTCGGAGTTGACCCCTAGTCACTACTTCTTCGAGGTTAGGCTAGATACTTACTTGGAACATATTATTTATGTACTCACGCTACACTTCTGTACTTAATTGTACAGGATAGACATGTGCATCTAGTTACCAGTCTGGTGTGCAGTTTTGATCCCCATCTCGAGACTTCACGGTGAGCTTCCTTCCGAGCCGTTCTGCAACAACTAGGGTCTCCCTTATGTTTTATTTTTCTGTCTATTTCCTTTCTGACCACAGGCTAGTGTTCTATTGTATATTCTATTAGATTGCCCACATACTTGTGACATCAGGTCTTGGCACAGCACACACACTAGTAGACTTATGATTTTGGATTTGTTAACATGATTACGATTTGTACTCGTTTGCTTCCGTTTAATTATGTCACACTCGCAAATTTCTAAATCTCCTTAACAAATAAGGAAATGTTATCCACTTAGTATTTTATTTAAATGGGAATGATTAGTTTGATCAGTGTTGGCTTCCCTAACAATGGTGTTGGGTGCCATCACAGCCTAAGATGGAATTGGGTCGTGACAACATGGTACCAGAGCACTAGGTTCACGTAGGTCTCAAAAGTTATGGGCAGACCTAGTATAGTCTTGCGGATCGGTGCGGAGACATTCGTTCTTATCTTCGAGAGGCTATAGGGTCTTAGGAAACTACTCTTTATTCATCTCCTATCATGCAGTTAGTGGTATACTAAAACCCTTTCTCTCATTTTCTCACCGATAGTGAGGACGCGTACGGCAGACATTCCACACTCGGGAGGAGCTGCCCCCCCTGTTGCTAGAGGCCAAAGCAGAGGCCGGGGGAGGGCACCGGCCCGAGGTACTGGACGAGGGCATCCTAGAGCTACCCCAGTAGCACCACCAGCGAATTCAGTGGAGGATCCCATCAATGAGGAGCTGGGCGAGGCGCCCGCGATAGAGCCTGCCCTGGTAGATTTCATGTCAGCACCAGGTTTCCAAGAGGTCATGGGTCGTATACTGTGGTTCATGGACACTATGACTCAGACTGGTTTATTTCCAGCAGACCCAGCCATATCTCAGGCGTGAGGGGGAGCACAGACCCCTACTGCCCAAGCTTCGGGGCATGAAGCTGCAGTATATCAGACTCCGGGTACACTGCCCATAGACGGAGCCCAACCAGTTGCAGCGGTTGCACCTGAGCCTAGATCAGCTGCGGACGGCGATCCGCAGAAGCTATTGGACAGATAGACTAGGCTATACCCTTCTATCTTTGGGGGTGAGCGGCATGAGGATCCCCAGGACTTCATTGACCGGTGGAGGGACAGACTGCACAACATGAGGATATTGGAGTCCCATGGGGTGGATTTCACTACTTTCCAGCTGGAGGGCAGGGCCCGTAGATGGTGGTAGTCTTATCTACTTAGCAGACCAGCGGGTTATGCTTCCATGACTTGGGACCATTTTACGCAGCTTTTCTTGGACAGGTATATTCCACCCTCTCAGAGGGAACAATTGCGAGGTCAGTTCGAGAAACTCGAGCAGGGTCAGATGTCATTGACCGATTATGAGGCGAGATTCTCTGAGTTGTCTCGCCACGCACTTATGATACTTCCTACCGATGCAGAGCGAGTGCGGATATTTGTTGCGGGGTTGCACCCCGGTATTCGGGCTAGTATGGCCCGAGAGGTTAAGACAGGTACAGATTATCAGCTAGTAGTGGAGATTGCTCGGAGGATTGAGGGCTACCGCCAGAGGGGTAGAGAGAAGATGCAGTAGGATAAGAGGACCCATTTCTCCGGAGAGTTTAGAGGTGCCTCGGCTAGGGTCAAAGGTCAGTTTGGGAGGGGTCAGCCTAGCAGGCCCACATATCCAGCACCACCACCTCCCCGGGGTGCTCTAGTGCGACCCTATTTTAGTCCCATGCCGAAGAGTTCATACCGCCCACCAGCCATCCATGGTTCTTCTAGTGGGTATTTAGGATATCAGGGTCAGACTTCGGGGCACTAGACTATGGTACCGAGAGGTTGTTACGAGTGTGGGGATCTAGGTCACATGAAGAGAACCTGTCCCAAACTTTGGTGAAAGGCAGTATAATAGGTTCATCAGCCCATGATTGTAGCACTAGCCGTCTGACCGCCTAGAGGTGGGGGACATATGGGAAGGGGCCATCCTAGAGATGGAGGCCAGGCATGGGGAGGTCAGCCAATTATTGTTCAGCCAGGTGGAGGCCGTCCAGGCAACACTCCAGCTAGATTCTATGCTTTTCTGGCCAGACCAGATGCAGTGGCCTCAGATGCCGTGATCACAGGTATTATTTCTGTATGCGGAAGGGATGCTTCGGTATTATTTGATCCAGGGTCTACCTATTCATATGTATCATCATTGTTTGCTCATTTCCTTGATATTCCTCGTGAGTCCTTGGGTACTCCTGTGTATGTGTCCACTCTTGTGGGTGACTCTATGGTTGTGGATAGGATCTATCGGTCCTATGTGGTCATATTTTGTGGTTACGAGACTAGAGCGGACCTTCTGTTACTTGATATGACTGACTTTGAGGTCATCATGGGCATGGACTGGTTATCCCCATAACACGCCATCCTTGATTGCCATGCCAAGACTGTTACCTTAGCAATACCAGAGTTGCCTAGATTGGAGTAGAAGGTTTCGTCTGTCTATACATCTAGTCGGGTTATCTCTTTTTTGTGAAGGCTCGACATATGGTCAAGAAGGGTTGTTTGGCTTATCTAGCCTATGGTCGGGATACCACCACAGAGTCTCCGACGATTAATTCAGTGTCAGTAGTCCGAAAGTTCGTCGATGTGTTTCCTTCTGACCTTCCAGGCATCCCACCAGATCTTGATATTGATTTTTGTATTGACATGGCTACGGGTACCCAGCCTATATCTATCCCACAGTACCGTATGGCTCCGAAAGAGTTGAAGGAGCTGAAGGAGAAGCTCGAAGAGTTGTTAGCAAATGTGTTTGTCAGACCAAGTATAACACCTTGAGGTGCACCAGTGTTATTTGTGAAGAAGAAATATGGAACTATGCAGATGGGCATTATGAGTTTCTAGTGATGTTCTTCGGCTTGACCAATGCCGCAACGGCATTAATGGATTTGATGAACAGGGTGTTCATGCCTTATATTGATTCGTTTGTCATTGTCTTCATTGATGACATCTTGATCTACTCAGGTAGCCTGGGGGAGCACGAGCAGCATTTGAGAGTAGTGATCCAGACCTTGCGGGAACAGTAGTTTTTGCTAAGTTCTCCAAGTATAGGTTTTGGTTAGATTCTATGGCATTATTGGGACATGTCGTATCAGGCAAGGGTATTAAGGTGGACCCCAAGAAGATTGAGGCAGTTCCGAGTTGGCCTCGTCTTACTTCGGTGACTGAGATCAGGAGTTTCTTGAGGCTAGCAGGTTATTATCGCCAATTTGTGGAGGGCTTCTCATCCATTGCATCACCTTTGACTAGATTGACTAGAAGGGTGCTCCATTTTGTCGGACCGATGATTGTGAGGCGAGCTTTCAGAAGCTCAAGGCAGCTTTGACTACAACACTTGTTCTAGTGTTGTCTTCCGGTTAGGGGATGTATTTGGTGTATTGTGATGCTTCAGGCATTGTCTTGGGATGTGTATTGATTTAGGAGGGGCGAGTTATTGCATATGCTTCACGTCAACTGAAGCCCCATGTGAAAATTATTCTGTGCACCATTTGGAGTTGGCCGCGATTGTTCATACTCTTAAGATCTGGGGGCATTATCTATATAGGGTTCCTTGTGAGGTTTACACTGATCACCGCAGTTTGCAGCACTTGTTCAAGCAAAGGGATCTCAATTTGAGGCAGCGCAGATGGCTTGAGTTACAGAAGGACTATGACATCATTATTCTTTATCATCCGGGCAAGGCGAATGTAGTCGCGGATGCCTTGAGCAGGAAGGCAGAGAGCATGGATAGCTTGGCATTCATTTTAGCAAAGGAGAAGCCACTAGCTTTGGACATTCAGTCCTTAGCCAACAGACTTGTGAGGTTGGATATTTCAGAGCCCAGCCGAGTTCTTGCATGTGTTGTTGCTCAGTCTTCACTATTAGGGCAGATCAAGGCTCGACATTTTGAAGATCCGCACTTGGCAGTTCTCAGGGAGACGGTTCTACAGGGTGTTGCCAAGAAGGTTTCTATTGGCGATGATGGTGTCCTGCGACTCCGGGGTCACCTATGTGTTCCTAATGTCGATGGCTTGAGGGAGAGGATCCTTGAGGAGGCACACAATTCTCGATATTCCATTCATCCAGGTGCTCAGAAGATGTATCAGGACCTGAGACAGCATTATTGGTGGCGGCCAATTAAGAAATACATATTTGAGTATGTACCTAGGTGCCTAAATTTCCAGCAGGTTAAGTATGAGCACCAAAGGCCAGGTGGCTTACTCCATCAGATGACTATACCGGAGTGGAAATCGGAGCGCATTGCTATGGACTTCGTAGTTGGGTTGCCGCGGACCTTATGGAAGTTCGTTGTAGTTTGGGTCATTGTTGATAGGTTGACCAAGTCAGCACACTTCGTTCCAGTTGCAACTACTTATACTTCAAACAGGTTGGCCAAGATTTATATTCGGGAGATAGTTCGGTTGTACGGTATGCCTATTTTCATCATATCAAACAGAGGCCCTCGGTTCACATCACATTTCATGAGAGCCGTACAGAGTGAGTTGGGGACCCGTGTAGAGCTCATCATTGTGTTTCATCCACAGACCGCCGGGCAGTCAGAGCGGATAGTCCAGATCTTGGAGGACATGCTCAGAGCATGTGTGATTGACTTTGGGGGACAGTGGGATCAGTTCTTGCCTTTGGCCGAGTTTTCTTACAACAACAGTTATCAGTCCAGCATCCAGATGGCTCCATTTGAGTCTTTATATAGTCGGTGATGGCGTTCTCCTATCGGGTGGTTTAAGCCCGGCGAGGCTAAGTTATATGGTATTAATTTGGTGAAGGATGCCTTGGAAAAGGTAAAGTTGATTCAGGAGCGGCTTCGCACAACACAGTCCAGACAAAAGAGTTACGTGAATCAGAAGGCGCGTGATGTGTCATTTATGGTAGGCGAGAGGGTTATCTTGAAAGTCTCATCGATGAAGGGTATTATAAGATTCGGGAAGAAGGGCAACCTGAGCCTCAGGTTTATAGACCCATTCGAGGTGTTGAGGTGAGTTGGGGAGGTTGCTTATGAGCTTTCTTTACCACCCAACCTATCAGGGGTTGATCCGATTTTTCACGTGTCTATGCTCCGGAGGTATCACGCCGACTTGTCACATGTGCTAGACTTCAGCACTATTCAACTAAATGAGAGCTTGGGTTATGAGGAAGAGCAGATGCCATTGTTGCTAGACAGGATCGCCAGTTGAGATCCAAGAGGATTTCCATGGTAAAGGTCCAGTAGAGGGGCCAACCAGCCGAGGAGGTGTCTTCGGAGTCCGAGGAGGACATGCGGTACAGATATCCACACTTATTCAACACTTCACGTATGATTCTAAACTCGTTTGAGGATGAACATTTGTTTAAGAGGTGGAGAATGTAACGATCCGACCGATCGTTTTGCTTTCTCGAACCCCGTTCCCCTAAATAAAACTTACCGTAGATGCTTTTACTGTTTTATGACTTGCGGGTATGGTTAGTTAGGGATTTGGAAGGGTCCGTGTTTAAATCAGAATACTTGGTTCATTAAGGTTGGCTTAACAAGCCAAGTTTGACTTCGGTCAACATTTTTAGTAAATGACCCCAGAATCTAGATTTGACGGCTCGAATAGGTTTGTGTGATGATTTCGGACTTGGGCGTATGTTCGTATCTGGTTTTGGATGACCCGGGAGCGTTTTGGCGCCTAATAGTGAAAGTTGGTTATTTAAAGGCTTTAGAAGTTCTTTAAATTTGATTTGGATTGGGTTTTGGTGTTATCGAGGTCCTAATGGAATTTTGAGATAGGGAATAGTTCTGTAATGTCATTTAAGACTTGCACGTACAATTTGGTGATATTCCGAGTAGTTTAAGTACGTTTCGGCGCATTGGAATAAATTGAAGAACTTGAAGTTCTTAAGTTTGATTCAATTGGCTTTGGGGTGCGATTCATAGTTTTAATGTTGTTTCGAGTATTCCGAGAGTTCGATCCAGTCTGTTTTATGATTCCAAACTTGTTGGTAAGTTTGAGTGGGGCCCCGGGGGCCCCGAGTGTTAATTGGACGAGGCTTGGAGCAAGATGAGAATTTGGAGCAACAGCTGATGCACCAGATCTGTCAAAACCCCACCTGTACTTGGTCATCCGCAGGTGCGAGCTCACAAGTGCGGGCCAAGCCTCGCAGAAGCGGCCAAAAGATGGCAGCAGCAAAAGTGGGTGCCCGTCCGCAGAAGCGATCCCAGCCGGCCAAATGAATTCCTCTGAAGCCGACCCTTGTCCGCAGAAGCGAGGGCACAGGTGCGGCCCTATGACCGCAGGTGCGGAAACAGCTGGTGGCAGTGAATCTCATTTATTATGGGTTATGACTATATTTATGACATTTTTCTTCCACTCTTATGCGATTTGAGAGCTTCTAAGGAGGGGACTAGCCTTGTGAGGTAAGTAATTTCTTTTAAAAATGAGTGTAATACATATATTATGGGTAGATTTCCACATGAAAATGGGTAGTAATCATGGGTTGAGATGCAAAACCTAGGGTTTAATAAAAATGAGATTTTACCACGAAAATACTTATTAAACTTAGTGAAAATCATTTATTATGTTCCTAAGGTTATGGGTAACAACTTTCTTCAAATATTTCATGAATCCGGGCGTTTGGGCCCGGGGGTGAATTTTAGGAATCTTGAAATTTTGGTTGGGTAATCACTTTAATAGTGGAGATATGAACTTTTGAGCATATATTGATCGATTTATATAATGTTTGGCTAGTTCCGAGTCGTTTGGCATCAAATTTGGATGTTTGAGCGTATTCTTGAATTGGGAAGTAAGTTGTGAGACGAGGTAAGTCACTTTTCTAACCTTGTAAGAGGGAACTTACCCCATAGGTTAACTTAATTAATATGTGTTGTTATTTGTGGGGGGCTACGTACGCACGAAGTGACGAGAGTCCATACGTAGATACTATTCCTGTTTATGTCTGGGTAGTTTTAGGTTTACACCATGCTTGTGGACACGAATTGTCTTTATTTTGAAAAGAATCAAGAAAGGGTTCTGATTTATTGATAAATTTATATTTGATCACGTCGTATGTATGATTCGCGTGCGGGGTATTAGATACATCTATGGTTCGCGCCGTTCGACCCTCGACAGTGCATAATTTACAATTATGTTGGATCGGGCCGAACGTCCTCGGTGGTATTAGTGTGTGATAATAGAACTGGAAGTTCCTTTCATAATCGGTATAAATTTATTGTTTGTGTGATCATATATTTTAAAGGAATGACGTGATTCAAGCTCTTAAATATTTCTGAAGACTTGTTCGGTTATTTCTTGTTCTGAGTCTTATTGATGTATATCATGCTAAATTAGAATTTCATATTATCATGTTATTGGCCCTGGTAAGTGCTGGAGTCGACCCCTCATCACTACTTCTTCGAGGTTAGGCTAGATACTTACTGGGTACATATTATTTATGTACTCACGCTATACTTATGTACTTAATTGTACAGGATCTGAGGCAGGTGCACCTAGTTACCGGTCTGGTGCGTAGATTTGATCCCTATCTCGAGACTTCACGATGAGCTACCTTTCGAGCCGTTCTGTAGCAGCTGGAGTCTCCCTTATGTTTTATTTTTCTGTCTATTTCCTTTCAGACAGTAAGCTAGTGTTATTTGTATATTCTACTAGATTTCCCACATACTTGTGACACCAGGTCTTGGAACACACACTAGTAGACATATGATTTTGGATTTGTTTACATGATTACGATTTGTACTCGTTTGCTTCCATTTAATTATGTCACATTCGCAAATTTCTAAATCTCTTTAACAAATAAGGAAATGTTATCCACTTAGTATTTTATTTAAATGGGAACTATTGGTTTGATTAGAGTTGGATTGCCTAACAATGGTGTTGAGCGCCATTACGACCGAAGATGGAATTGGGTCGTGACACATTCCCAGCAGATTTATTTCATATTTGAAGGCCCATCGGATTATTGGGAAGGGTTGTTTATCTTATTTGGGCTTTGTGAAGGATGTTGGTGTTGATACTCCTAATATTGATTTTGTTCCATTGGTGCGAGATTTCCCGAATGTTTTTCCTGCAGACTTGCCGGGCATGCCGCCTGACAGGGATATAGACTTCGGTATTGACTTGGTGCCGTGCACTCAACCCATTTATATTCCACCGTATCGTATGGCACCGGTTGAGTTGAAGCAATTGAAGGAGCAGCTTCAAGAACAAGTATCCTTTGCCGCGCATTGATGATCTATTTGATCAGCTTCAGGTAGCGAGGGTGTTATTTAGGATTGACTTAAGGTCTGGGTATCACAAGCTAAAGATTCGGGACTCAGATATTCTAAAGACAGCATTCAGGACTTGTAATGGTCATTACGAGTTCCTCGTAAGGTCTTTTAGGCTGACCAATGCCCCAACATCATTCATGCATCTGATGAACAGTGTATTTTAGCCTTATCTTGACTCGTTTGTCATAGTGTTCATTGATGATATTTTTGTGTACTCTCGTAGCTAGGAGGAGCATGCCCAGTATTTGAGGATTGTGTTGCAGTGGTTGAGGGAGGGGAAGCTTTTTGCCAAGTTCTCCAAATATGAGTTTTGGCTTAGTTTAGTGGCATTCTTGGGGCACGTGGTGTCCAGTGAGGGGATTCAGAGTTGGCCCAGAGCGTCCTCAGCTACGGAGATTCGGAGATTTCTCTACTTGGCAAGTTATTATCGTCATTTCGTGGAGGGTTTCTCGTCTATTGCATCGCCATTGACCAAATTGACCCAGAAGGGTGCTATTTTCAGGTAGTCAGATGAGTGTGAGGAGAGTTTTTAGAAGCTCAAGAATGCCTTGACCACCGCTACAGTTCTAGATTTGCCTTCAGCTTCAGGCTCTTATACAGTGTATTATGATGCTTCTCTGATTGGTATTGGATGTGTCTTGATGCAGAAGGGTAGAGTGATTGCTTATTCTTTGCGTCAATTGAAGCCTATGAGAAGAACTACCCTGTCCATGATTTAGAGTTGGCTGCCATCGTTCATGCATTACAGATTTAGAGGCATTATCTATATGGTGTGTCTTGTGAGGTGTTTATAGATCATCGCAGTCTCCAGCACTTGCTCAAATAGCGGGATCTAAATTTGACGCAGCGGAGATGGTTGGAGCTGCAAAAAGACTATTATATCACTATTCTATATCATCCCGAGAAGGCCAATATGGTGGTCGATGCCTTGAGCAGAAAGGTGGTGAGTATGGGTAGCCTTGCATTGATTCTTGTTGGCGAGAGACCTCTTGCAGTTGATGCTCAGGCCTTGGCCAACCAGTTCGTGAGATTAGATGTCTTGAAGCCTAGTCGGATTCTAGCTTGTGTGGCATCTCGATCTTCCTTATATGACCGCATCACAGAGTGCCAATATGATGATCCTTATTTGCTTGTCCTTTAGGACACGGTCCAGCACGGTAATGCCAGAGATGTTACTATTGGGGATAATGGGGTATTGAGGATGCATGGTCGGATTTGTGTGCCTAATGTAGATAGGCTACGTGTTTTGATTCTTGAGGAGGCCCACAGTTTGCGGTATTCCATTCATCTGGGGGACGCGAAGATGTACCAGGACTTGAGGCATCATTATTAGTGGAGAAGAATGAAGAAGGATATAGTAGGGTTTGTAGCTCGGTGCCTCAATGTCAACAGGTGAAGTATGAGCATCAGAGACCGGGTGGATTACTGCAGAGGTTAGAGATTCCAGAGTGGAAATGGGAGCAGATTACCATGGATTTTGTAGTTGGGCTCCCACGGTCTTCGAGGAAGTTTAATGCTATTTGGGTGATTGTGGATCGGCTAACCAAGTCCGCACACTTCATTCTAGTTGGGACTACTTATTATTCAGAGCAGTTGGCTGAGATTTACATCCGAGAGATTGTTTGCCTTCACGGTGTGCTAGTGTCCATCATTTCAGATCGGGGCACGCAGTTTACATCACACTTTTGGAGTGCCATGCAGTGAGAGTTGGGCACCCAGGTTGAGTCGAGCACAACATTTCACCCTCAGACGGACGGACAGTCCAAGTGCACTATTCAGATATTGGAGGACATGCTACGCGCTTGTATGATTGATTTTGGGGGTTCGTGGGATCGATTTCTGCCACTCGCGGAGTTTGGCTATAACAATAGTAACCAATCAAGCATTTAGACGGCTCCGTATGAGACTTTGTATGAGAGACGGTGTAGATATCTGGTGGGTTGGTTTGAGCTGGGTGAGGCTAGGCTATTGGGTACGGACTTTTATCAGTATGCTCTGGACAAGGTTAAATTGATTCAGGAGCGTCTTCGCACGACGAAATCTAGACAGAAGATATATGCCGATAGAAAGGTCCGTGATGTTGCTTACATGGTTGGGGAGAAGGTGCTGCTCAAGGTTTCACCCATGAAGGGTGTTTGAAGTTTGAGAAGATGGGCAAGTTAAGCCCTCCATATATTGGGCCATTTGAGGTACTTTGGAGGATTGGGGAGGTTTGCCTTTCCACCTAGTTTGTTGAGTGTGCATCTAGTATTTCATGTTTCTATGCTCCGGAAGTATGTTGGCAATTTGTCTCATGTTTTGGACTTTAACACAGTTCAGTTGGATGGTGGTCTGACTTATGATGTGTAGCGGGTGGCCATTTTGGATCAGCAGGTTCGAAAGTTGAGGTCACAGGACATAGCTTTAGTGAAGGTGCAGTGGAGAGGTCCGCCAGTGGAGAAGGCTACTCGGGAGACCGAGTGGGAGATTCGTAGAAGATATCCATACCTATTTTAGACTCTAGGTATGTTTCTAGACCCGTTTGAGATTGAATGTTTGTTTAAGAGAGGGATGCTGTAATGACACGGCCTGTCGTTTCGAGAGTTGTAGCCCCGTTCCCCCATTTACTGTTCATTTTATACTTTATAGTTGTTATGTGACTTGCCGGGGTCATCGGTTCGGGTCCGGAGAGATTTTAGAATGAAATGAGACACTTAGTCTCAAGTTTGAAAACTTATGTTGAAATGATTGACCGTATGTTGATCTATGTGTTAACGACTCTGAAATGGAGCTTTGATGGTTCTGTTAGCTCCTTTGGGTGATTTTGGACTTAGGAGCGTGTCTGGATTGTGATTTAGAGGCCCGTAGTAGAATTAGGCTTGAAATGGCGAAAGTTGGAATTTTTAGAGGCCCGTAGTGGATTCCGATTCCGGAAGTTGGACTAGGTCGGTGGTGTCATTTGTGACTTGTGTGCAAAATTTTAGGTCAATCGGACGTGATTTGATAGGTTTCGACAACGTTTGTAGAAATTGAAAGTTCAAAGTTCATTAGGCTTGAATCTATGTGCGACTCATGTTTTTGATGCTGTTCGAGGTGATTTGAGGTCTTGACTAAGTGTGTATCGTGTTTTAGGACTCGTTTGTATGTTTGGTTGAGGTCCTGGGGGCCTCGTGTTGATTTTGGATGGTTAGCGGATCGAAAATGGGACTTAGTGCATTGCTGAAGCTAGAGCTCTTCTAGTATGATCGCACCTGTGAGGGGTTGGCCGCAGGTGCGAGGGGTTAACTGCATCTGCGAGCCCGTAGGTGCGAGCGAAGGTCCGCAAATGCGGAGTTGAGGGAGAGGCATGTTTCCGCATAAGCAAATACAAGGCCGCAGAAGCAACTTTGTAGGTGTGAAACTTGGAGCGCAGATGCGGGCCTGGGGGGTTTAAGTGATTTTTGTAGAAGTGGAGGATTTACCGCAGGAGCGGTTCCACAGGTGCGGATATTTGGCCGCAGGTGCGAAAGGCCTGGGCATAATGTTTAAAAACAAAAGTTCGCGATTTTGGCTTCATTTTAACATTTTGCGCTCTGGTTTTGGCTATTCTTGAGAGGATTTTCGAGGGGATTCTTGAGGTAAGTCCCTTGTGCTCGTTTTGATCCATAATCATGTTTCCACATTGATTTTCCCCCCTAGTTGGTGTGTATTTAAGGTGTAAATTGGGGGTTTGGGGCTAGGGATTTGGAGGGTTTGATTTGGGGATTTGGGTGACGACTTGGTGTCCGATAATGACAAAATTGGTATGGTTGGACTAGTAGTTAGATGGGCTTTCGGGTATTGTGACTTTTGTCGGGTTTCGACATGTGGGCCCGGGGGCGTCTTTGAGTTGATTTCTGATTTTTGATTAATAATTTCGTGTTTTTCAAGTAAAATTGATTCCTTTAGCCCGTGCTAATTGTATTGTACTGTTTGTGGCAAGATTCGGGACATTTGGAGGCCGATTTGTGAGGCAAAGGTGTGTTGGAGTAGAGATTTGCTCAGATTAAGGTAAGTAACAGTTCTGAATCTGGTTCTGAGGGTCTGAAACCCCGAATTATGTGACATGTGAATGGTTTTGAGGTAACATGCATGCTAGGTGATGGGCGTGTGGGTGTACACCGTAGGAACTATGACTAGGTCAAATTCCATGAAACTGTGTAGTTGAATAATCTGTTGTTATCTGTACATTCTCCATGTATTAGAGAAATTGAACCACAAATCAAGTTAGAAATCAAATTTAGACTACGTGTTGGCACTGTAGGGAGCCACAGAGGTCGTGTACATGTTGAATTATCTGCTAAATTGCTGTTTGTACTCAGTCATAGTTGGTTTGTTCATTATTGATGCATCATATCATTGTTGTCTGGGTTGCTTATCATGCTTTCTGAGAGCCCGATAGACTGGAGAGGTTGATGACCGAGTGAGGCCGAGGGCCTAATTGTGAGGATATTTATTTGATCGGGTTGCACGCCGTATCATGTTTCACTAATATATTCCATGATTGGCTTGTTATAGCGCTTGGGCTGAAGGAGCCCCTCGGAAGTCTGTACATACCCCAAGTGAGCGCAGGTACCTACTGAGTGCGAGTGCTGAGTGCCGAGTGCTGAGTGATTGAGAGGAAAGAGTGATTGTGAGGTTGGAGTGTGTGGGAGGACTGAGTCAGTGTTCCCCTAAGAGGGTGCATTAGACTTTTATTTCTATTGTACTTCAGTTTCCATATATCACTGCCTTGAAATTTCTGAGAGATATTATCTTTAATTTCAGTTGTACTCGACATGAATTAACTGCATTGGCCTTAATTGTCGAACTTGAAAAGATGCCTACTTTCCTATGTTAAGATTACTGAAAATGAACTATAATGGTAAAGCTCGTCACTACTTTTAATTCTTTATTTAGTCTTGTTACCTACTGAGTTGGTTGTACTCACGCTACACCTTGCACTGCGTGTGCAGATCTAGGTGTTTCTGGATATGGTGGGTGTTGATTCCATCGCATAGTTGATCTTTTGGAGCTTCCAAGGTAGCTGCCCAGCGTTTCGCAAACCTTGTCCCTCATTCCCTATCTTTCTGCTTATTGTATTTAGTTTCACACTATTATAGACTGTGTTTTTCGGACTTGTGATGTATAGATGCTCATGTACTCTGTTACACCCAAATAGTTGGGAACTTCCACGTTGTGTTTTCGGTTTCTATCCCTATTTATGAGAACTTTTATTGTTAAAGCTGTTTTAATTCGTTTTCTGTTAGAAGTGTTGGAAATATTTTTGAAATGTCAGCTTGCCTAGGGGCACGATAGGCGCCATCAAAATAGGTTACGATTTTGGGTCGTGACATTATAATATCCAACTCTATGTCTCTCTCTTCCCCTCCACATGACTAAAGGGGAAAATGGGTATGTATTTTGAACTGAACTAAAACTGTATCCCCTAGAGTTGGATTGAATATTTTCTAAGTGATGATGCCACTAGTTGGGAGAAACAACCATTGATTGACTCATCCTTCTTTCTGCTTAGGTTTTATATCTAAACTTGTCATGACCCAATTTATCCTATAGGCTATGATGGCGCCCAACGTCGCAGCTAGACAAGCCAACGGTGAACTAACTACGTGATTACTCCTTTTAATATGTTTCCAAGTAATTAAATTCTATTTATTAAGAGATTTAAGAAGTAGAAAGTTTAATAAATAAAACGAAAGCAACTAAGTGAGATCATAGATCTATAAGTACTCCAAAACCATAAAGTCTACTAGAATGTGTACCAAGACCTGGTGTCACAAGTATATGAGCAGTAGTAGAATATACAAAACTCTAACTACCGTCTGAAATAAAATAGACAGAAAATAAGTACAAAAGTGAGGCTCTAGGTGCTGCAGAACGGCTCAAGAAGCAGCTCACCAGTAGGCCTCAAGGTATTGGGGATGTGCGCCGGTGTGACAGCCAGATGCACCTGCCTCAGATCCTGCACGGTTAGTGCAGAAGTGTAGCGTGAGAATATAAACAATATGTACCTACTAAGTATCAAGTATAAGCTTGAAGAAGTAGTGACGAGGGGTCGACATCGACACTTACTATGGGCTAATAGTAAAGAAACTTACTATCAAGTCTAAGCATAGGTTATGTAAATAATAATAATAATTCAATAATAAGCAGGAGGTAAAGTAAATAATTATTTCACACATGGTAAGTCAAAAATAATTTTTTCTCTTATATAATTTTAGCCCCTCAAGCCAGGAAAAGATATCAAATATATAATTGAACTTCAAGTGTTATCACGAACGATTATGCTGAGGTCGTACGGCCAGATCCAAAATAATGTGTACACTATCGAAGGTCGAGCGACATGAACCATACATGCATCTATCTACTGCCAAGGCATTCGGCCCGCTCCGCAAGAAGAGAGGATACTTTATAAACAACTGATTTAAGTACTAATACAAGGGTAATGTGCAACGAAACACAATTTTTATTAACGGTCTAGTATATCGCCAAAACTCACGTAAGTGAAATTCGGTCTTTAACAATTCCTCTATCAAGTTCTAATATAATTTAGGCACTTTAATTAACAAGTAGGGTGCAAACATTACAAGTATTTCATGACCCGGGTCCTAAACTACCTGGACATAAGCATAGTTAGTAGCTACGCACGAAATCTTATCACCTCGTGCGTACGTAGCCCCTACAATTAGAAGCAAATAGCAATTTAAAGCACATATGGGGTAAATTCCATTTTACAAGGTTAGGCAAGAGACTTACCTTGTCTCGAAACTCAATACGAACGTACGCCCAAGTCCAAAATCATCATACGAACCTATTGGGACCGTTAAATCCCGATTCCGAGGTCGTTTACTAGAAACATTGAACAAAGTAAAACTTAGTCCCTTTAAAGCCAAACTAAGGAACTAAGTATTCCTATTTCAACCCGAACCATTCCAAATCCCGAACTAATCATCCACGTGAGTCATAAAATAGTAAAAGTACATACGTGGAGTCTTATTTAGGAGAACAGGAATTTAGGAAGCAAAACAACCAGTCGGGTCGTTACATTCTCCACCTTTTAAACAAACATCCATCCTCGAAAGGGTCTAGAATCATACCTCGAGTGCTGAATAGGTGTGGATATCTACTCCGCATGTCCTCCTCGGCCTCCCAAGTCGCCTCCTCGAATGGTTGGCCCATCCATTGAACTATTACCTCATAAATGTTCTTGGACCTCAGCTGGCAAACCTTCCCGTCAACAATGGCAACTGGCTCCTCCTCGTAACCCAGTGTCTCATCTAACTGAACCTTGTTGTAGTCTAACACATATGCCCTATGAACATGATACCTCCGGAGCATAAACACGTAGAAAACTAGATGATCTCCAGACAGACTGGGAGGCAAATCAAGCTCATAAGCAACCTCCCCAACTCGCCTTAATAACTCATCGCTGAGACCTTCAAGAGAAACTTCTCGCCCACTATAAATGATAAATCACGCGCCTTCTGATCCACGTAAATCTTATGTCCGGATTGTGCTGTGTGAAGTCGCTCCTGAATCAACTTTATCTTTTCCAAGGGATCCTTCACTAAATCAATACCATATAACTAAGCCCCGCCGGGCTCAAACCATCCGATGGGCGAATGAATTCTTTGACCATATAATGCCTCAAATTGAGCCATCTCGATGTTGGACTGATAACTATTGTTGTAAGCGAACTCGGCCAAATGCAAGAATCGATCCCACTGCCCTCTAAAGTCAATCACACATGCTATGAGCATATCCTCTAGGATCTGAACTGTCCGCTCTAATTCCCCGTCAGTCTGCGGATGAAAGGTTGTGTTGAGCTCTACCCGGGTCCCTAACTCACTGTGTACTACCCTCTAGAAATGCAAAGTAAACTGAGGGCATCTTTCTTATATAATGCAGACAAGCACACCGTGGAATCGAACAATCTCCAAAATGTAAATCTGAGGCAACCTCTCTGAAGAATACGTGGTAAGAATTGGAATGAAGTGTGCCAACTTGGTCAACCTGTCGGTAATGACCCAAACTACATAAAACGTCTGCAAGGTCCGCGACAACCCAACTACGAAGTCCATAGTAATGCACTCCCACTTCCACTCAGGTATAGTCATCAGCTGGAGTAGGCCACCTTGCCTCTGATGGTAACCTCTTTGGCACCACCCTATTATACAGTCTCTGTGAGAACCAATAAGTGCAGATCATAAAACTGAAGGGTCTTGATATGCCCGAATAGTGAAGAATGGGCGACAAGGCATGCAAGAACTTGGCTGGGCTCTGAACTATCGAACCTCACAGGTCTATTTTCCATGGACCGAATGCCCATACTCTCCGCCTTTCTGCTCAAGGCATCCGTCACTATATTATCCTTGCCTGGATGATAAAAGATGGTAATATCATGATCTTTTAGTAACTCAAGCCACCTACGCTGCCTCAAATTGAGATCCCTCTGCTTGTACAAATGCTACATGTTGCAATGATCGGTGTAAACCTCACAGGACAACCCATAAAGATAATGCCTCCACATCTTGAGATCATGAACAATCGGGGCCAACTCCAAATTGTGTACAAGGTAATTCTTCTCGTGGTGCTTCAGCTGACGTGAAGCATATGAAATAACTCACCCCTCCTACATCAATACACAACCTAAACCAAAGTGTGAGGCGTCACAATACTCAGTATACATCCCTAAACCAGAAGGCAACACTAACACTCGTCCTAAAGTCAATATGGTCTTGAGCTTCAAATAGCACGCCTCGCAATCATCGGACTATCGGAACGGAGCACCCTTCTGGGTCAATCTAGTCAAAGGTGCCGCAATAGATGAGAAGCCCTACACAAACCGACGATAATAACCTACTAACCCCAAGAATCTCCTAATCTCAGTGGTTGTAGTAGGGCGACGCCAACTCTGAACCACCTCGATCTTCTTGGGATCTACCCTAATACCCTCGCCTGATACAACATGTCCCAAGAATGCCATAGAATCTAACTAGAACTCACACTTGAAGAACTTAACATATAGCTTTTACTGCTGCAAGGTCTGAAGCACCACTCTCAAATGTTGCGTGTGCTCCTGCATGCTACATGAGTAGATAAAAATGTCATCAATGAAGACAATGAAAAACGAATCAATATATGGCCTGAACTCCCGGTTCATCAAATCCATAAACACCGCTGGGGAGGCAAACAGAAGGACATCACTAGAAACTTATAATGGACATATCTAGTCCGGAAAGCCGTCTTCGAAACATCAGAATCCTGAATCTTTAGCTGATGGTACCCCGATCTCAAGTCGATCTTAGAAAACACCCTTCCACCCTACAACTGGTCAAACAAATCATCAATACATGGAAACCGGTACTTGTTCTTAATGGTAAATTTGTTCAATTGGCGTTAATCAATGCACATAGGCATAGTCCCTTCTTTCTTCTTCACAAATAACACTGGTGCACACCGACACGACACACTTGGTCTGACGAACCCCTTTGCTAGCAACTCCTCAAGTTGTTCCTTCAACTTTTTCGGAGCCATGCGGTACGGTGGAATAGATATAGGCCGGGTACCTTGAGCCAAATCAATACAAAAATCGATATCACGATCGGGTGGCATGCTTGGAAGATCAAAAGAAACCACATCGAAGAACTCCCGGACCACGAGCACTGAATCAATTGCCGGAGTCTCTGCAGTAGTATCCCGAACATAAGCTAGATAAGCCAAACAACCCTTCTCGACCATGTGTCGAGCCTTCAGAAAGGAGTTAAACTGACTAGATGTACTGAGAGACGAACCCTTCTACTCCAATCTAGGTAACTCTGGCATTGCCAAGGTAATAATGTTGGCATGGCAAACAATGCCCAGGATGACCTCAAAGTTAGTCATATCGAGCAACAGAAGATCTACTCGGGTCTCATAACCACTTAAAGTAACAACTAAGGTCTAATAGGTCCGATCCACAATAACAGAATCGCCCACTGGTATTGACACATAAATAGGAGTACCCAAGGACTCAGGAGGAACTCTTAGAAAAGGAGCAACTGAGATGAAACATATGAATATGTAGACCCTGGATCAAATAATATCGAAGCATCCCTAACGCAGACAGAAATAATACATGTGATCATGTCATCTGAGGCTACTGCATCTGGTCTGGCTGGAAAGGAATAGAATATGGCTAGATCACCTACTAGATAGAGTGCCTCCTGGCTTGCCTCCATGTCTAGGATGGCCTCTACCCACCTACTCTGTGCCTCTGGCCGCCGGACGACTGGTGGTGCAGCTGGTGCTGTAATCATTGATTGCTGACCCTGCTGCACTGCCTTCCCCCGAAGCTTGGGGAAGAACCTCCGCATATGACTAAGATCCTCGCACTCGAAATAACCTCTCGGTATGGTGGATTGTTGACCTACAGTTTGACCCTAATGGCCTGAATACCCACTGGAGGATCCCAGAATAATTGGTGGGCGGTAGCAACTCTCTAGCATGGCGCTGAAATAAGTTTGCACTAGATCACCCCGAGGAGGCGGTGGTGCTGGATATATGGGCCTGCTAGACTGACCCCTCACAAACTGAACCCTGCCCCCGGCCGGGGCACCACTGAACTCTCTAGAATATTGAAATCGCTTATCTCTTATCACCTTCTCTCAGCTCTATCTGAGGGACACCCTTGATCTTCCGAGCTATCTCTACAACTAGCCCGTAAGAAGTCCCCATCTCCATCTCTTGAGCCATGGTGGCCTAGATATTAGAGTGCAAACCAACATCAAACCTCTGCACTATCTTTGCATCGGTAAGAAGTATCATAAGTGCATGGCAAGACAACTCAGAAAATCTCGCCTCATACTCGGTCATCGACATTTGTCCGTGCTAAAGCTGCTCAAACTAAAACTGCAACTCTTCCCTCTAAGAGGGTGGAATATATCTGTACAAGAAGAGGCGTGTGAACTAATCCAAAGTCATGGTAGGAGAACCTGTTGGTCTGTCAAGATTATGGGACTGCCACCATCTACGGGCCCTACCCTTCGGCTGAAAGGTAGTAAAGTCCACCCCGTGGGACTCCAATATCCTCATGTTCTGTAGTCTGTCCCTATACCGATCAATAAAATCCTAGGGGTCCTCATGTCGCTCACCCCCAAAGATAGGAGCATGAAGCCTGGTTCATCAGTCCAATAGCTTATGCGGATCGCCGGTCACAGCAGATCTGGGCTCAGGTATAGCTGCTATAACTGGCTGAGCTCCGCCTACGGGTAGTGCGCCCAGAAGCCAGATATACGGCAACTACATGCCCTAGAGCCTGAGCGGTAAGGGTATGTGATCCCTTTCCCTCCTTAGATGTATTTGGGTCTGCTGGAAATAAACCTGCCTAAGTCATAGAATCCATGAACCGCAGCATACGGCCCATGACCTCCTAGAATTCTGTTGTGGACATGAAATCCACCGGGGCTGGCTTTGTTGAAGGAACCTCACCCTGCTCTTCAATAATAGGATCATCTACTGGATCCACTGGTGGCATGAATGGAACAACTATAGTGCGCCCTCGTCCTCTACCACGAGCTGGAGCCCTCCTCGGCCTCTAGCAATAGGGGGAGAAGCCCTTCCATGACCGGGTTAGAGAATAATAGAACAATACTTAGAACAACATCAACTGCACAATAGTAGATGAAGAAAAAAGTAGTTTCCTAACACCCTATAGCCTCTCGAAGATAAGTACGGACGTCTCTGCACCGACCTGCAAGACTTTATTAGGCCTGCTCATAACTTGTAAGACCTACATGAACCTAGTGCTCTGATACCATATTGTCGCGACCCAATTTCTCCTATAGGCCATGTTGGCGCCCAACGTCGCCGCTAGGCAAGCCAACAGTGAACTAACTACGTGATTACTCCTTTTAATAAGTTTTCAAGTAATAAAATTATATTTATTAAGATATTATGAAGTGGAATATTTAATAAAGAAAACAAAAGAGAGTGAGTGCAATCATAGATATATAAGTACTCCAAAATCATAAAGTCTACTAGAATGTGTGCCAAGACCTGGTGTAACAAGTGTATGAACACTAGTAGAATATACAAAACTCTAACTAATGTCTGAAATAAAATAGACATAAAATAAGTATAAAAGAGAGGCTCTAGGGGCTGCAGAATGGCTCAGGAAGAAGCACACCACTAGGCCGCATAGTATCGGGGATGCGCGCCGGTGAGACCGCCAGATGCACCTTCTTCAGATCCTGCGCGGTTAGTGCAGAAGTATAGCGTGAGAACATAAACAATATGTATCTAGTAAGTATCAAGTCTAACCTCGAAGAAGTAGTGACGATAGGTCGACATTGACACTTACTATGGGCTAATAGTAAAGAAATACAGAAGTTCTAAATAAGCATGTGTTATGTAAATAATAATAATAATAACTCAATAACAAGCATGAAGTAAATTAAATAATTCCTTCATCACATGGTAAGTCCCAAAGAAATTTCTGTCCTATATAATTTTAGACCCTCAAGCCAGGAAAATATATCAAATATATAATTAAACTTTGAGTGTTATCACGCACGATGATGCCGAAGTCGTATGGCCCGATCCAGAATAATGTGTACACTTTCGAGGGTCGAGCGGCATGAACCATACATGTATCTATCTATTATCGAGGAGTTCGGACCGCTCAACAAGAAGAGAGGATACTTTATAAATAACTGATTTAAGAGCTAATACAAAGCGAATGTACAACGAAACACAATATTTATTAATGGTCAAGTATCCCGCCAAAACTCATGTGAAATTCGGTCTTTTACAAGTTAGCTACAAATTTCGTAATTAAAAGTTAGCTAGAAATTTTTCATAGTCTGCGGCTAATATCTAATACTTATTGCTATGGAAATTTTATACTATATCTATATTGGCAAAACTTTTGCCACGAAAAATAAATATTGATAGCAAATGATTTTTATACTCTTGCCGTGACAAATAAATTTGTAGCAATCTTTATATGGTAGCCACAAAATAATATAGAGTGGCAAAGATTTAAAATCGTTTTCCACAAAAATTTGAATATGTAACTGCTTTCATATATTAGTTTGTAGCAAAAGTATTTTTCGTTTAGCTACGGACTAAAAGTTTTGTGGCTACAAATCATATAAAAAAGTCGGGGTCAGATTATTTTATTATATTCTAATTTTTTGTCGCGACCCGACTTGTTATTTTAAGAATTTACGTCTCATTCAGTAACTTAAGGTCTCGAACAGTTTCGCAATGTGTATGATGACCCGCGGGTTTGGTCGAGTTTGATTTTCGGAAGATTCGGAATTAAATTGGAAGAACAAATCTTATTTAGGAGCTTAAATGAAAAGAGTTGACCGGAGAGTTGACTTTTGAGCAAACAACCTCGTAATGGAACTTTGAGAGTGTCAATAGCTTCGTATGGTAATTTCGGACTTAGGCGTGTGTCCGGATTTGGATTTGGAAAACCGTAGGACAATTCGATGCATTTTGGCGAAAGTTGGAAAATAGAAGATTTTGGAAAGTTCGATCAAAGGTGGAATTTATGATAACGAGGTCGGATTTTGATTCCAGAAATTTGAATAGCTCTATTACATCAGTTATGACTTGTGTGCAAAATTTAAAAATATTCCGGATTGATTTGCTACGTTTCGGCGCAAAATATAGAAGTCGGAAGATTTGAAAACTCAAAATTCGATTCGATGCGCGATTCGTAATTTCAGTGTTTGACATCGTTTGAAATCTTGACTAAGTTCGTATTATATTTTGGGACATGTTTGTATATTTGGTTAAAGTTCTGAGGACCTCGGGTGAATTTCGGAAGGCTAACGGAGTTGATTTTTGGACTTGAAAAGCTGCTGGAAATGGGCAGCATCTGTTGGAATCGCACCTGCGGAATTTGGGGGCAGGTGCGACCTCGTAAAAGCGAAACTGGAGGAAGGTCGCAGATGCAGATAGCATTACGCAGGTACGATGTCTTCTACGCAGAAGCGACGAGGCAGCGCAGAAGCGGAAATTGCATCGCAGGTGCGAGATTTGTGGCTGGGCAGTGATCTTCGCAGAAGCGGGAATTTGCTGGAAAAAGCGAGCACGCAGGTGCGATAAATTTGTCCGCAAAAGCGGTTCTGGACAGAATCATAAGGACCAAAAATGGTCATTTCGCCATTTTTCGTTTTGGATTTTTTGAGCTCGGATTTGGGCGATTCGGGAGAGATTTTTCACAAGCTTGGCTGGGTTAAGTGTTCTATATCCTAAAGTGTTTATATTTCATGAATATATAATTATATTTATCATTTGATTCGGATTTTAATGAAAGAAATCAAGATTTTGACAAAATCTTCCAAAAAACAAAATTTAAGATTTGGAGGTCGAGTTGTTATTGGAATTCGATAAAATTGGTATGGTTGAACTCGTATAGGAATGAGTGTTCGGAGTTCGTAAAATGTATGTCGGGTTCCGATGGGCGGGCCCTGCATTGACTTTTATTGATGTTTTAGAATAAATTTTTAAGTCGACATTTTATTATCAGGAAGGGTGGCTATAGAAGAGATAAGGGTGAATATAAGAGAGATAAGGCTGGCTATAGGAGCGATAAGGATGGCTATTGATATTGTCAGGGTGGAGGGATAAGGGAGGCTATTATAGGAGTGATAAGGGTGGCTATTGGCAGGGATGATATGTGATGATGTGGAGTGGTTACATTGGTGATTTTTATATGATGTTGTGATTTTTCTTGTATTTATTTTTATACTTTGTGCAATTTGTTTTGTTGTTGGTAAATTGATAATAGTCTTATTTATGTTGATATTGGGGGCCTGTGGCTATTGCCAGGCAGATTATAAAAAGAAATGTGCGAACGAGGTGCCGTAAGTAAATAATGATGATATTGGCATGTGAATTGTCCGTGCAGTTGAGATATGAAACGTGGGCACGAAGTGCCGGGGAAAATATGATGGTTTTATTATTGGCACGTGAACTGTCCTTGCAGATGTGATATGAAAAATGGGCACAAGGTGCCGGAAAAATATTATGATTTAATTATGGGCACGAAGTGCCTGAAAAAAATATGAAAGTGGACTGAGACCCGTGTTTACGAAAAATATGGAAAGGGATGAGATCCGTATTTTTATGATTATGAAATGAGGTGTCACGTGGTGACATTTAATTGAAAGAATTATATTCAAAATATTAATTTGGAAGGAGTTTTATTCAAAAAGTAATATTTGAAGGAAACTATATTTTAAAAAGATTTATTGAAAGAATTATATTTGAAAGAGGGTTATTTGGAAGAATATATGTGAAAGATATTTATTTGAAGGACTTGATTTAATTGGGTGTACTTGTATTTATTATTTGTTGAGCGATATTAATGATGTTCTTGTTGCCCTGTTGTGCATATCATTGGTTGATTTGTGTTGCCTTTATTGTTATTTGTTTCCTATTATTTTGTATATCATATTGCACAGGTTATTAAACTAGTGAGTGTTTTGAGTGTATCTCGTCTCTACTCCACTGAGGTTAGTCTTGATACTTACTGGGTACCGACCGTGGTGTACTCATACTTCACTTCTGCATATTTTTGTGCAGAGCCAGGTACTGGAGCTATCAGATTCAGACAGAGTTAAAGTATTCTCGCAAGGATTTAAGGTAGAGCTGCTTGGTCGTCGCAGTTCCTTGGAGTCTTTCCATTTTATTGTACTGTTAATTATCATTCAAACAATATTGTATATTCGATCCTTGAGATCATTTCATGTATTCAGTGAGAGTTCTTGACTCAATATTTCTATTCTTGGGAGGTTGTATTAAATTATATGTTTTAAAAAAAATAATATGGCTTGAATTGTAATTAAAATCGGCTTACTTAGCCTTAGAGACTAAGTGCCATCACGACTCCTGTGATGGGATTTTGGATCGTGACATTGTTTTACGAAAATTTTAGTTTATTAGTAGTGACGATGCATTTTTTTAACAAATTCTTTGTTTTCTAGATAATTAATTTTTAAAGGAAAGAAATTCCAATTATTTTGTGCCCGTGCATATTATTTTAAAAGAAATAATATATTAAGATTCAAAAATAACTTATTCCACACATATTGATATTTAAAAATGTCCACAAAATAAATTTCAATATACACAATTGCTAATTAATTAATTAATTAATAGTATCCGCATTACATAACTCTTCTATAACAACTATATTTCGAAGAAAAGAACTAGCCAATGTAAGGCTTGATTGTGACAAAGATCTGAAATAATGTATGAATTTCACTTTAAACGAACATAAAGTATTTGCTTGACGATTTATATTGTCACCCCGTTTGATCTTGATGATTCATAGTGCCACCTCCGTCGCACACATTAATCTTCATGCATCCATGAATGAAGCACTCTCCCACGTAATCATTAGGCTGAAATAATTAAATAAAATGATCATGTGAAACTTATAAGTGAATCATCAACACAAATATTGATATAGATGCATTTACAGTTAGTTGTCCCGACCCAAAATTCACAGTAGGTCGCGATGGCACCTAACGTCGCTGTCAGGCAAGCCAATAGTGATTGATCAATTTAATTACTCATTTTATTACTTTGAAATCATAATTTTGATTATTTAAATAGTATAAAATGGAATATACAAGGGTAAAATGTTAATAACTACGTGATCTACAATAACCAACAACAGTAAGAACTCCCAAAATTCGGTGTCATAAATGCATGAGCATCAACTAAAAATACAATAAAATACAACATCTGTGTATAATGCAAATTAAACAGGAAAATATAAATAACTCTAATGGAGACTCTGTAGGATGCAGAGCGTAACATGGAATGAAACTCATGGTAAAGTCCCCGCAATAGCCGCGTCGTTGTGCCCAAAAGACCATCAGACGTATATTTATCTGCACAAAAGGTGCAGCAAATGTAGCATGGGTACGTAAATCAACGCATACCAGTAAGTATCTAGCCTAACCTTAGAGAAGTAGTGACGAGGGGTCGACATCGACACCTACTAGTGGTCCAATAAGACAGATACAGTAGAAGTAAACAGATGTGAGTCAGAGTAAATAAATAAAATTAACAGGTGTAAATATGTGGCACAGCTCTCTTCTCAAAGATATCTCAAGCTCTCAGCAAGTAGTTACCTTTTCAATCGGAGTATATATAATATGGAACTTACCAGATAGGTCGTCATAATTCAATCAGAGGAAGCTCACAGATATGTTGGCTTCTTGCCAATTATTGGACACGATTTCATAAGAGTATTTTATAGAAACGCAGAAGCGTACATCCCAATCCATCGTAACATTTGCCAAACCATAGATACATCTATTTTATTGCCGAGACGAATGGCCCGCTCTCATGAGAGCGTGATACAAAAATCCTGTCGAAGCGTACGGCCCGATCAATCATAATATGCGCACTGCCGAGGGTTGAATGTCATGAACCATATATGTATCTATCATGCTGAGGCGAACGACCCGATCCCATTAGAATAAGAAGCTTTGACGGGTCCTTGACTCCACTCATGAATAAACAGGTGAGCTATAAAGTTTAAGGGAAACCTTTTGATATGAACGCATAACGCGGGAGAAATTCGTAAGGGAAGTAAAATTATTTCGCTGCTAATAATTAAGCCCGTTGAATCTCTACAATATCATGTCTATCGCTCTACACAAGTTTAGTCTCAACTCGCAACGTAAAATAAAGGAAATTAATAGGCAAAAGATAACTCAAATAGTATATTTATAGCATGGCGGGAACATAAGTCTACCCAGAAATAACATGAATCTAGCTACAGATGGACTCTCATCACCTTTTGCATACGTAGCCCCCGCAACATGTAGCCCATAATAAAACACATCACCTAGAGATAGTTTCCCCCTCACGGAGTTAGACTGGAGACTTACCTCGCTCCAAAGTTCCGTAACCGGTCTCAAAGCCACTCTAACACCTCAAATCGATTCTCGTCGATCCAAAACTAGTCAACCAAGGTGCAAACCAATGAAAATATACTCTAACACCCATAATTAATAAATTTAAAAAATCCCAACACCGCTCGCAAAGTCGATAAAGTCAAAACTCGGGCCTACGTGCTCGAATTCCGAAACTTTTCGAAAATAAACCTTACCCATAACATTATTAACTCAAATATATAATTTATTCTTAATTCCATTTACAAAATCGGGGGTCAAAATAAAAAATTATCAATTTTAGGTTTTCTATAAAAATCCCACAATTTTCCTAAATTTTCCTCCTTAAATCCACATATAAACCTTACATTAAGCTCACAAGAAGTGGGAAATTACTTACCTTATGTTACATGATGAAAACTCCTCAAAATCGCCAAAGAACCGAGCTCCAAAAATCCCAAATGAAAATGACAAAATGACCAAATTCGATCCCCTTATGTTCTGCCCAGTTTGCGCTTCTACGGACATATTAGCGCATTTGCGGCCTCGCTTTTGCAAGCCAAAAAGCGCATATGTGGAGTACACTTCCCAGCTGACACCTCGCATCTGCAAAAGCATTTTCGTTTATGCGCAACCGCTTTTGCAAGGGCTAATCGTGCATCTGAGGATCCGCCGCTTCTACGTCTTCTTTCTCGCTTCTGCAATTCCGTAGGTGCAGGAATTTCTTTGCACCTGTGACCACTGCCTTGCCCCTTCACAGTTCTCTTTTGCTAGCTCGACCTCGCTTCTCCGATGTCGCTTCTGTGACCAAGACACCGCAGAAGCGATCACACCAGCTGCTGCCCAGCTTCAGTATTTCTTAAGTCCAAAAATCAATCTGTTAACCATCCGGAATTCACGTGAGGCCCTCGGGACCTTAAACAAATATACCAACACGTCCCAAAATATAATACGAACTTAGTCGAGCCTTCAAATCATATCAAACAATGCCAAAACCACGAATCGCACCCCTATTCAAGCTTAAAGAAGTTTTGAACTTCAAACTTCTACATTCGACGCCGAAACCTATCAAATCAGGTCCTCAAATTTTGCACACAAGTCATAATTGATATTACGGGCGTACTACCACTTCCGGAATTAGAATCTGACCCCGATATCAAAAATTCCACTCCCATTAAAACTTTCCCAAAATCAGTCAATTTTCCATCTTTCGACAATTGATGCCGAAATAACATACAGACCTCCAAATCGACATCCGGACACACTCCTAAGATCAAAATTGTCATACAAACCTGTTGGAACCTTCAAATTCCGATTCTGACGTTATTTACTCAAAAGTCAAACCTTAGTCAATTCTTCCAACTTAAAGCTTTCGAAATTAGAATTTTCTTTCCAAATCAGCTCTGAACTTTCCTAATTTCAATTCCGACCACATGTACAAGTCAATATACCTGAATTTAAGCTACTCAAAGCTTCAAACCACTGAACGATATACTAGAGCTCAAAACAACCGGTCAGGTCATTATATTCTCCCTTTCTTAAACATGCGTTCGTCCTAGAACGTGCTAAGGATTGTTCCGGAGTTGTCCAAAATCACTTTGCAACACCTAGTGCACCTATCTGTGCCATCACAATCCTGTTGGACATATTAGCTCGAGTCATCCTGAAGCCCATCCCTTTTATTTAGTCAATAAGCCTTAGAACCAAATTCCAACCTCTGAATTTCTCTACAAGACCTGATTCTAACACATGAACACCATACCAATCACCCCACACTATACCAAAACACGATAACGCACCTACGTGGAAATCTCATCATGCACCACATAAGTTATAATAGCATCCCCTGACTATAATAATTGTGATTTTACGAATATGATGCCCATAACACACCTCATAACACATATAAGTCCTGTTCCAGCTCTCGCAATACTGCCACAATGAAAAAGACGTGTAGAAGCTAATAACTACTTGTCGGATCAACAAATCATGGAGTCTCCCCTCCTGACAAGGATCCTTACCTCATTATGAAGTGAATAACGATATTTGCTCTTTAAAATACATTTTATAACTCCGATTTAACTTATCCCAATTCCAATAACCTCATCTCACCCAGTACAAGCTATTCAGGTAATAAGTCATCTCAAACATTGACCCAAACCTCATATGGTGCCATCAATGCGCCGACAAGCCAGAACTCGAATATGACACATAAGGAGGAACGAACTCTAGAAAAAGAATTACCTAGTCTGCGTAACGAATAAAACAGTCAAACATATATTTTGAACCCTTCTTAGATAATGAGAAACAATATACGCAAGAATAGATATAGGGAACCATACTCAACATATCACTGTTGCGGCATTCAACCTGATCCAAACATGATACCATTGCGGCGTGCAACCCGATCCGGATAACGTACCCATGGAGACGTGCTGCCCGATCCACTCATAACAATAAATAGAGACATACCCATCAAGTCATAATGCTTCTGCCTACGGAATACCGAATATCGGCAACAAGCACGCCAAGTTCAAAAATACAACTTTGGGAAGACGGATGGCGCAATACGCCACAAAAGCCAAGCACGATTAAGGTACGATAAATGACCTGCATCTCGAGAGCCATCCTGCTCATATGACACTACAAGCTACACGGGACCTCAACTCATGTGTGAATAATCAAGTTGTCTTAATCCGGAACAACCCCCACAGTTCACAACCAAAAGAAATAGAGCGCCTGATCGGGTTCAAGCCTGCACTACTATTGAGTAGCGAGGATGGTCGATGTAGTTTTACCCAACAAGGTCGGGATCAAATCCACAAGGAGTTAATTGATTTGGAATTAGGTTTATATCTAAGTCTATATGCGTGTTTTGTCCCTAATTACACTTCCACACATTTTGGTTTTGATTCTACTTCTAATTCTATTCTATTGTATGCAATGATTAAAGTTAAGTACAATATTTATTTGATGTTGGTTTTCAGGTGTTTAAAAGGACTAGGGTAGTGACTTCCGCCTAGGTGGATATCTAATGGGTAGCAAGAATCTAGGGCAAACTTGATTAATTTGGGGTCGTAATATATCTATCACACCCAAGTACTCACTCTGTACCTCTCAAAATGGGTATTCATGCAAGTCACGTGCTATTGGCTCAAGTTGGGTATTACTATCTCTAGGTTTAACCTTTTAATTGGGACTATCAATTTTTTGAGTTCACCCCAATTCCTTGTTAGTCTATTTTTCCTAGACTTAGTCCCTCTTTCTCAAGAAGAGACTAAGTTATAAAGGCATGAATCAGTATTTGCAACCACTAATTCTACAATTCTAGCAAGAACTAGGCTAAATATCACTAACCCATAAACATTCAAGCCCTAAAATTCAGTACCCATTAATTACCCACACTAGGGTTGGGTCACAACCCTAGCTATGGGTCTAGCTACTCATAGAAATAGCATAAATCAAAGATGAAAAGAAGATAAAATTTATAATAGTAGATTAACAGATGAAAATCTAATGTTATAAGGTGAATCTAATATAAAATTGCCCAAAAGGGAAGTTTCAGTGGCCGCGTAATTCTGATCGCGGTCCGCATTCTTCACTTCTGGATCTGGGTTGAGCATGGTTTTGCGGACCGCGTAATTTCCATCACCGCCGCATAGGAGACTTTCACGGCCGCATAATCTTGGCGTGGACAGCACTTCTTATTTTTCCTTCAAATTTAAGCTCTCTTAACCTCAGCAACCGTGGTCCGAGTAATTCCAATCGCGACCATGCATGTACTTTCGCGGCCGCACCTTTTTGACGCGGTCTGCTTGTTCATGTTTTGTCCCAAAAATCTATCTCTCTAAATCTTCTTTTCGCTGACCTCGAAATAGTGCTCTCGACCGCATTGTAGCTTTCACGGCCGCACAATATTTTTGCGGTCCGCATTTCACATCTTTTGGCCCAGTCTTGGTTTTTGTTCAAGTTTTAACTCCTTTATGAGTTGATTATGACTCCTTTGGCTCATTTTGAACAATCCCTGCAATCAAGCATATTACATTAGTTTCCGGGAATACCTTCACGCATTGTTTGCCCTAAACACAAGTAAAACAGAGCAAATAATAGGTTAAAATCCATACTTATCAACTCCCCCTAACATAAACTTTTGCTTGTCCTCAAGCAAATAGGGTAATTCCCACCTCCACAAGAAAAAGAAAAAGATATTCCAGCTGACCTAAGGTGACTCCATCAAGCATCAATTGGGACTAATAATTACCCTCAATGCAAATGAATTATCAACAACATCATGTTATGACCTTTTGAGTACTATAGTTCTAATGTGACACTAGAACATCAAGAGTTGACTCAATTCATCAAGGAAGCTCGCTCTATCACGTAGGTCATTGTGGATACCAAACTCATCCTCCTCTACTCTCCATAAGAAAATCTCACATTTTAGAATGTACCACTCAAAACAAGGATTGTGAAGAAGTGCGCTCATCACTCTCAAAAGAATGCCACAAGTCCAGCTCTAAGTACCATAAGCTTGCCCCTTATGTAAATCACCACTAATGTAAGCTCACTAAACTGGAAATCATATAGGGCTTTAATGGGATGTAATGAAGGCTTTTTGATCAAGGTAGGACTTATCGAACTACAATGGTTTCTTCTTTCCTTAAGCACCCTATTTTCTCATTTCGGCTCATACTTTCTTAAACTCTTTGAGTCATTTTCTTCTTCCTCGGGGGAACTAGGGAGACACACCGTCACTCTTTCTTACTCATGACAAACATTTTTCTCCTTTTCTCATCATTCCATGTCTTTCATCATTGCGTTCTTTGAATCCCTTCAACCTTCACTTTCTTTTTGACGTATTTCATTTTGGATTTTCTTCCTTTCTTTGCCTTTCCTTTTCATCAATTATTTTTCTTCTTTTAATCTTTTATCACTTTAAATTCCTCGTCTCTCCCACAAACTTATGTTTTTGCCAATTGTTCATCATAAATGCTAAGGAAAGGTTAGGTGCCAAGAGAGGGTCATTATAGAACGGATAAAGGCTTGTAATGTGGCTATTGAAGGAAAAAGGCTTAGGCTCAAAAGGGTTGACTAGGGATATTATATTGGTAGGATACGGAAGCTTTCAAAGTTCAAATTGGACCAAGGATAGCCTACAATCATTTCTTAAGTCGAGCTACACTTAGAATTTCGCCTAGACAAACATTCAGGGCAAGTTCTATACTTATTGGCATGGGACTTGGACTTGCAATTCAATACCTCACCACTAAAGCTGTTGGATTGTTAAAGAGAACAGAGTCGAGGGCCCACAACAACCCTAGCTACTCGATGATTATTTTAGTTAACTCAAGAGTCTAAAGGTCACAACTAGAGCTAATCTTTACCAATCAACTTGCCTCTAACCATGAGGTCGAAGGTAAATGTATTATTACCAAGTGAAGCCTGCTTGAGACACTTTTATTAATTACTACTACTATATAAACCAAAACAAAAAAAAATAGACTCGATCCCTTAAGAAGGTTGTCACGCCATCCATCGTTGGGAAGAGCCACCCGGTTCACACAAGATCCACCTTTGGAAAGAACCATGGCATTAAGAAAACCAAAGGCTTAATGTTCACAAAAAATGTAAAAAGAAGCTAAAAACTTAAAAAGAAGCTACTAGAGGAAATAAGAAGCTAAGCTATTAAGAAAAAATAACAAAAGAAGTTATGAAGTAAACTACGGAAAGTAAACTGAATATGTACAAAATGGAGTAAATGAATATATACATAATGGAAATGAATATATACATCGAATGGTAAAATTATATACATCCCAAAAGTAAAAATGACGGTAAATAAAGATAAAGAAAAATAGTATCATAGTTATTACATGCCGAATTTCATCACAAATCAAATCGAAATGGACCCCCCCCCCCCCCAAATAAAAAATTAGCATTGTCCTCAATGCTAATATCAAAATGAGATCAGGAAAAGGTTAGAGAGTAAAGAGTACTCCCCAGATGGTCTCTGTCTGCATCGGGTCAAGAACATGAGTGGGGTCCTCAGACTACCTAGGATCATCAGCTCCCTCCGTGTCCTCTAACTGGATCTCCACATCCTCTGACTGGGGGACCATGGGGTTGCTGAGCATCTGGATCATCTCGTCAGCAATATATGTAGTGGCAGCCGGTTCCTCAGGCTGGCCAGCTGCGGCATCTGATGCCTCATGCTCTGATGCATGTGCTGCTTGGGTTGTCTCCTCCATGAGCATGTCTAGTGGAATATCACCATCAGAAGCAATCTTCTCAACTTCTTTGCATAACTTGTCCACCGACTCCTTAGATGCCTGAGTCTTACGCATCTTCTTCACGTACTTCCCCAAATCCTTGATAATCTTCCCATGTGTATCAAGAGTCTCCCGGATCTTTTTCTGGTGGTCCAAAATCTTCTTCTGGATTTCCAGAATCTTCTTCAAAGAGTCCTCCACTGATGGAGGTACCTGAAGCTCTGACGGGAGTCAACTTTGTGGTAGTTGCCTGCATCAAGTTGTTAAGACTGGATAGTGTCTGTGAAACCCGCAATATAGTCGGAGGGTAGGTAGAAGATGTGGGCACTGAGAGGGAAGATCCGGAGGAAGGAGAATGCATGGCAGTTTCTCCTGTAAAAGTACTGGTTGATGTGGAGGGCTCGACAACTGATCTGGTGGCCACTACCTCTGGCTCTTTAGACTGGCCAGTGGAGGTAGTGGCTTTACCCCTGAATTTAGGGTTGTCCGCTCCCTGGAGGTGGTACCATGAGAAAGGCTTTTTAGCCTTCACTTCCACATCAAAATATCTCGGCTCTACCCCTTAGTCTTGGAAATACTCTGTGAGGGAGTTGGGGTAGGGATACAATCTCTCTTCTTTCTGGACTGCATTGGAGATGTTGTAGGACATCAAGTTTCCTATATTAATAGGATAGCTGGCTATGATGGAAGTTACCAATACTGCCCTGGGGAGTGGAAGGGCATTCTCATGTTGGCACGGGTCAAGACGGCTGCACACGAATGTTGCCCAGCCTTTTGCTTCAAAGTTAAGGGTGGCTCTGACAATTTGAACTCCTGCTATGAGCCATGCAGATGTTATCCCCTTAATACCAAGTATCTTAGCTAGCCATGGGCGAACTGCATCACCCAATGCTAGATTCTCCAGGTATTGCAGTGCCTCGACATCCTCAAACCCTACATATGTGTTTAGTGTGTGGCCATCAAACTGGATTTTCAAGTTCCGGACCTTTGTTACCTTTGTACCCTTTTTGATGTGGGCAACATTGGAATAAAATTCCTTGACAAGGTATTCATTTGCATCATGCATCCCGCAGGTGAACCATTTCCATTTTTTTCTTTACGTAAATTGTCGTAGGACATTCGGATTGTGCTGGCTTAGGTCTTTGGTTATGAATTGTCTCTCAAGAGTGAGCTACCTTTGGGGCCACCATTCCCGAAATTTTCCATACGCCTTCTCACTTACAAATCTATCAGCCTACACCTCTAGCCTCTTTGATCTATCCAGGCCTCCCATAATTGTGTCACCCCCTCTCCCGTCATCATCCTCATCTAAAATGATTAGGGTAGCTGTTGGGGCAGTTGTTGTAGCAGGTGGGGAAGATGGTTAGGATGCCTAACTACCTCCCTCTGAGCCATCAAAAGAACTAGAGGAGGAGGTATGTTCATCGACTAAATGGAATCTGTCGGAGAATTGTTATGATTGTACCCCGGTTGTGGTTATACAGAATCCCCCTCAGTTTCCCGGGATGGGAGGTATTCAATGGTGTCAGAGGAGTCAGCAGGAGGTCTAACGAGGGTAGCCTTTTTTCCTACTACCCTTTGGGTTGCTCAGGGGATGGTTTGCATTTTTTTTTACCCCGGCCTCAGGAGAATTCTACTCTCCCCTTTGAAGTGTCTCCTCTCCCACGAGAACGCACCATTTTCTACAACACACAAGTAGTGAAAGACAGTTAGAATTGGGGTTCAATCATGTGTTAAAGAAGTACGGATGAAATTAAAAACAATGCTTCTCAGAACAGGGCATCGCGGACCGCACAAAAATGAGTGCGGCCGCGAACTGCCCATCACGGACCGCGTAAATGTGAACGCGGCCGCGAAGAGGCCAAGCTCAGACTAGTGGCTCTCTGAACTTGATCACCCGCACACCGTACAAAAAAAAGTGCAGCCGCAAAAGACGAATCGTGGGCCGCATAAAAATGAACGCGGTCGCGAAGGCAAATGATAGAGTCTCTGAAGTTCAAATGCGCAGACCACGAAACATTCGGTGCAGCCGCGAAAGACCAATCATGGACCGCACAAAAATGATTGCATCCACAAATTCTAAACAACCATTAGTTCCTTGAAGCTAGGGTATCGCGGACCACGTAATTTTGGACGCAGCCACAAACCCTATCGCGGACAGCGGAAAAATGACCGCGGCCGCGAAATTCAAAATAAATCGGCAGTGATGAAAACATAAAACTAAGGTTTTCACTAATTATTCAAGAATTGTAGCAATTAAACATGCAAAGTTACTAACCCCAACCCCCATTATGCCTACAAACACTACCCATATGTTGTTAACCAAAGATTAAGCATTAGTTTGACATTTTGGCATGATTCTAACCCTATCTAAAAAGAAAAATTAAAACAAAGAGAAAAGAAAAGAAAAATATAAAATCAAATTATTCAAATGAACATACCAGTTGTAAAATATGGTAGGAAATCGACAATTGATGAGAATAGGATGAGTTTGAAACCATGTAAGGATGCACAGTACTTTACGTGAGTTTTAGAGGTTAGGGTTCGTAAAGTGTGAAAAGTTTCAAGAACTCCTATTTATATTCAGAACCCAGTGACCTCACCGCCTTACCTGAGTGCGGCCGCGAAATTTTGTCGCGGTCTTCACTCTATACCTTTCTGTAGATCTGCCTCGGATTCACGGGTGTTGTCCGCAAAAAATTGGTTGCTGCCGCACAATTTGTGCGAACCGCAAAAATTTGAATGTGGTCGCGAACTCTGAAGGAATTTTGACAGGAAAACTTCAGAGAGTTGTAATTTTGCCCATCTCAGCTACGCGACCGCGCGCATAATTGTGCGGCCGCGAAGTGCTTATGCGGTCCGCGAAAGTTCACCATTTAGCCAATTTTTTTTTCTTGTCAATTTCCTACACTATACAATCAATTCCTACATACACTTCACAACCAGTTAGTCCAAAACAATGTCTAATCTACGAAGAAAATAAAAAGAAAGAAAAACACATGGGTTGCCTCTCAGGAAGCGCTTGATTTAACGTCACGGCGTGACGCATGTTACCATCATCATTTGAAATGGATCAATTCCACAACGTGGCTATCATCACTCTTGCCAAGGTAGTGCTCCACTCGGTGCCCATTGACTCTAAAGATCTCACCATTCATTTTTTTCAAATCTAGAGAACCGAAAGGAGTCACATGTACCACTTCGAAAGGACCACTCCACTTCAACTTGAGTTTTTCCGGAAACATCCGTAACCGAGAGTTGAATAGAAGAACCAAGTCACCTTCCTTGAATTCTTTGTTCCGGATATACTTATCATGTAAGTACTTCATCTTTTCCTTATACAAGGACGAGCTGGAATAATCATGGAACCGGAACTCATCAAGTTCATTTAGTTACTCTACCCAGAGATTGACAGCTACATCTCATTCAAGGTTCAATTTCTTCAGCGCCCACATGGCCTTGTGCTCTAATTCAACCGGAAGATGACATGCTTTCCCAAATTCCAACTGGTACGGAGACATACCAATTAGAGTCTTGTAAGTTGTTCTATAGGCCCCTAAAGCATCGTCAAGTTTCTTTGACCAATCAGTGCGGTTTGCATTGATAGTCTTAGATGGAATGCTCTTGATCTCCCTATTGGAGACTTCAACCTGTCCACTTGCCCGAGGATGATAGGGGGTTGACACCTTATGATTGACACCATACTTGGAAAGTAAAGTGTCAAAGGCTTTGTTGCAAAAATAAGAACCCCCATCACTAATGATAGCCCTTGGGGTGCCGAACCTTGTGAAGATATTTTTCTTAAAGAAAGCCACCACACTCTGCGCCTCATTGTTGGGCAAAGCCACAACTTCAACCCATTTGGAAACATAATCCACAGTAACAAGACTATAAATGTTCCCACATGAACTCAGAAATGATCCCATAAAGTCTATGCCCAAACATCAAAAATATCAATCTCAAGGATGGTGGTGAGAGGCATTTCACTCTTCTTGGAAATTCCATCGGCTCTTTGGCACTCATCACAATGCCTAACGAGCTCACTAGCGTCTTTGTATGAGGTAGGCCAATAGAATCCACAACTTAGGACTTTTGAAGTAGTTCTCAACCCACCATAGGGCAAGGAATGGCAAGCTTCAAGAATACTCAATTGCTCTTCTTCCAGAACACATCTCCGAATAACAGAATCATTGCAAATTTTGAAAAGATATGGCTCGTCCGAATAATAACCCAAGCAGTCCCGTTTGATCTTCTTCCTTTGGTTAGAAAAGAACTCATTTTGGACAATGATGGTCACAAGAAAGTTAGCCACATCGGCGAACCAAGGTATCTCAGTCAAAGACACGGAGAGGAGTTGTTCATCCGAAAACAAATCATTAATCTCGAGGCCATCATGAAGCCTCCCCTCCTCTTCCAAGCAGGACAAGTGGTCCGCCACTTGATTCTCACTCCCTTTTCGGTCTATGACTTCAAGGTCAAACTCTTGTAGAAGAAGAACCCATCTCATCAACCTATCCTTAGAGTCCTTTTTACTCATCAAATAACGATGTGCCGCGTGATCGGTGTGCACAATCACTTTTGTACCTATGAGGTATGGGCGGAACTTTTCCATGGCAAAGACAATGGCTAATAGCTCTTTCTCGGTCACCGTATAGTTGACTTTGGCGTCATTCATTATTTTGCTTGCATAATAGACCAGATGAAATATCTTGGTGATTCTTTGCACCAATACCGCTCCTACCGCAACATCGCTAGCATTGCACATGAGATCAAATGGTAAGCTCCAATTGGGTGCGGTAATGAAGGGAGTGGTAGTCAACCTATACTTGAGTAGCTCAAAGGCTTTCATGCAATCATCATTGAACATAAACTTGGCATCTTTTTCCAACAACTTGCACTAGGGGTTCACCACTTTTGAGAAATCCTTGATGGACCTACGGTAAAACCCCGCGTGACCAAGAAAGCTCCTCACTCCCTTGACGGAAGTCGGAGGAGGGAGTTTTGATATCACTTCAATTTTTGCTTTGTCCACTTCAATACCGTTCTTGGAGATCTTATGGCCGAGGACAATGCCCTTATCGACTATAAAGTGGCACTTCTCCCAATTAAGCACTAAGTTAGTCTCTTCATATCGGGCCAACACTTTATCAAGATTATCCAAGCATTCCTCAAAGGAATCCCCCACAACACTGAAATTATCCGTGAACACCTCGAGGAATCCTCCACCATATCCGTAAATATTGCCATCATACAACACTATATAGTATCCGGTGCATTAAACAAACGAAATGACATCCTTGAGAACGGAAATGTGCCATACGGACAAGTGAAGGTGGTTTTCTCTTGGTCTTCAGGTGCAATGAGAATCTGGTTATATCCAGAATACCCATCCAAAAATCAATAATAAGCACGTCCGGCAAGTATTTCCGGGTCACTTTGTTCAGCTTCCTATAATCCATGCATACCCTCCAACCGGTGACAGTTCTTGTGGGGATCAATTCATTTCTATCATTTGTGATCACAGTCATGCCCCCTTCTTTGGGACACATTGAACCGGCGAAGTTCATGAACTATCAGGAATGGGGTACACAACCCCTGCATCTAGCCACTTGATGATCTCTTTCTTGACTACCTCTTGCATGGCCTCGTTAAACCTTCTTTGATGTTCCAAGGGCTTCAACTCCAATGTGGGTGGCTCATCGATTGAGGGCTTTGTTGGTGGAGTCTTCCGGTTCTCAAGGTCCAAGGAACGTTTTCGGGGTCCATATGTGTAAGATCCCAGTTCTTTCAAAGTACTCTCACATTCTACCAAGACTTCCTTGTCATCCTCATCATGATTCAACAACACATCTTCCAAAGGGTCTTCCACATTAATCATAGCACTTGTGTCATCAACAATTACCTCAGTCACAAGATGCACAAATGAACATACTTCGTTGCTATTAGGCTGCCTCGTTGACTTGCACACGTGGAACACAACTTTTTTATCGCCCACCCGGAAGGTGAGCTCCCCAGCTTCCACATCAACTAAGGCCTTCCCTGTAGCTAGGAAAGGTCTCCCAATATGATTGGGACCTCATAGTCAACCTCACAGATGAGTATCATAAAATCTGCGGGAAGTATGAACTTGTCGACCCAAACTAGCACATCATCAATTATCCCTAATGGGCTCTTCAATGTTCGATCCTCCATTTTCAACCTCATGGAAGTAGGTCTTGGTTTCCCAATTCTCAATGTCTTGAACATAGAATATGGCATCAAATTAATGCTCGCTCCCAAATCACAAAAGGCTTTGGCGAAATCGGCACTACCAATAGTGTATGGAATTTTAAAGGCACTGGGATCTTCTAACTTTGGAGCCATAGAATGCACAATGGAACTCACTTGATGTGTCATTTTGATCATCTCACAGTTCATTGACCTCTTCTTTATTACCAAGTCCTTCATGAACTTGGTATATCCTGGCATTTGTTCTAGAGCTTCAACCAAAGGAACATTTATGGACAAACGTTTCATAATATCAATGAATTTCTTGAATTGGTTCTCGTTGTTTTACTTTCCAAGACTTTGAGGATATGGTGGAGGAGGCATTGGCAAAAGAGCCTTGGCTTTGGGCACTACCGGATCCGGTATGTCTATCATGTTTTCCCTTGACGGGTTTACATCATCTTGTGTCTCCTCTACGTTTTCATCAATGTCTATCCTCACTTTTCATTCACATTCTCATCATTTCTTGTATCATACTCTTCTTGCACAACCACATCACCATTCACGATCTTTCTTGGATTAGAGGTACTAGAAACTCCACCTCTACCACTTCTTGTAGTCACCGATATAGCATGGCCCATATTTTTCCACCCTTCGATTTTACTACCGTATCACTTGGTAGTGCCCCCTTAGGGCGAGTATTTAAGGCTTGAGAAATTTTATCTATTTGGACTTCCAAGTTGCGGATAGAAGTGTTGTGGGAGGCTATTTGGGAATCGGAGTCGGCGTTTCTTTCCATCATTTGCTTGAACATACTTTCTATCCATCCCATCTCATTGTTGGAGGAACTTTGACCTTGTGACAGATATAGAGGCGGGTTGTTGGGTTGTTGATACATCGGAGGCCTTTGAAAGCCCGACCCCCGGTTCCCTTGATTATTGTTGTTCCCACCCCCTTGGTTTCCATTGCCTCTCTAATTACTATTATTGTGGCTACCCCAATTGCCTTGGTTATTTCCTTGATTCCCCTAATTTTGATTGTTGTTCCCCCAATTGTTTGGATTGTTGTTGTTGCCACTATTCCAATTCCCTTGGCCTTGGTTGCCCCAATTTTGATTGTTTCCCTATGATATCCACCGTTGTTGATTTGGAGCATTGCTCCGTTGACCTTGGTAATTATTCATATATTGAACCTCTTCACTTTGATCGTCATAAGAGTCATCTTGGTTGTACCCACTACCACTTTGCTCAAATTGATCCTGCTTGTGTTGAACTTGTTGACCTCTTTGTCTCTTCTTGTTAACCATTACATTTACTCATTCCATGGCATTTACTTGCCTTGGCCCCTGAACCTGCTGAAGTTGTGCCTTGGCTAACTGATTCATGGTAGTTGTCAACTCTGCCAAGCTGAAGAGGTGTCCGCCATCTCATCTAATATTTCACATGCTTCTAAATATGGCATGTTCATGAAGTTACCCCTTGCAAGCTGATTCACCACACACTGGTTAGTTGTGTTGATACCCCTATAAAAGGTTTGTTGGATCATTGCTTCAGTCATATCGTTGTTGGGAATTCTTTGACCATTTTCCGATAATGTTCCCAAATCTCATGTAACGGTTCATTTGGATCTTGTCTAAAAGCAAGGATTTCATCTCTCAATGTTGCCAAATGTCCCGGTGAAAAGAACTTTGCTATGAACTTCTCGGCCAACACATCCCAAGTGGTGATGGAATGGTTGGGTAGCCTCTCAAGCCAATCCAAAGCCTTCCCTCTAAGTGAGAAAGGGAAAATCCTTAACCTCAAAGCGTCCTTAGATACATTCGTCTGCTTGCTCCCCCAGCATGTGTCTATAAAACCTTTGAGATGCTTATATGCATTCTGATATGGAGCTCCGGTAAAGAAACCCCTTTGTTCCAATAGAGTAAGCATGACATTGGTTATTTGAAAATTGCCCGCCCGAATCCGGGACGGGACAATTGCACTTGCATAGCTTTAATTGGGAAACACCCGGTGTGCTGCCCTTGGAGGAGGTGGGGGAGGGTTTGGAACGTTGTTATGAGGCGGGCGGCCTCTTCTTTGTACTTGAGGTTCAAGATGAAACTCATCCATTTCATCTACCTCCCCCCCCCCCCTGAGGAATATGTCCGATGGCCTCGTTAAGAGCCATTTGGAACCTAAAAGCAATTGACACAGAAAAATTAGAAAAATGGAAGAAAAGAAAAACAAAACACATAAATAGTTAGATATATAGCTAAGACCATCTAACTCCCTGGCAACGGCGCCAAAAATAGATCGGGTTTAAGCCTGCACTACTATTGAGTAGTGAGGATGGGCGATGCAGTTTTACCCAACAAGGTCTGGATCGAATCCACAAGGAGTTAATTGATTTGGAATTAGGTTCATAACTAAGTTTAGATGCGTGTTTTGTTCCTAATTACACTTCTACACAATTTGGTTTTGATTCTACTTCTAATTCTATTCTATTGTATGCAATGATTAAAGCTAAGTACAATATTTTTTTGATGTTGATTTTCAAGTGTTTAAAAGGATTAGGGTAGTGACTTTCGACTAGGTGGATATCTAACGGGTAGCAAGAATCTAGGGTAAGCTTCATTAATTTGGGGTCGTAATATAGCTATCACACCCAAGTACTCACTCTATACCTCTCGATAGTTTGAGTTATTTTGCCCAATTTGGCTTTCTCAAGTCCAAATGAGTATTCATGCAAGTCACGTGATATTAGCTCAAGTCGGGTATTAATATCTCTAGGTTTAACCCTTTAATTGTATTATCAATTTCTTGAGTTCACCCTAATTCCTTGTTAGCCTAGTTTTCCTAGACTTAGTCCCTCTTTCTCAAGAAGAGACTAAGTCATAAAGGCATGAATCAGTGTTTGCAACTGCTAATTCTACATTTCTAGCAAGAACTAGGCTAAATATCACTAACCCATAAACATTCAAGCCCTAAAATTGAGTATCCATTAAATACCCACACTAGGGTTGGGTCACAACCCTAACTATGGTCTAGCTACTCATAGAAATAGCAGAAATAAAAGATGAAAAGAAGAAAAAATTCATAATACTAGATTAAAAGATAAAAATCTAATGTTATAAGGTGTATCTAATATAAAATTTCCCAAAAGGGAAGTTCCAGCAGTCTCACGTGCTCACTAAAATACACAACAACCTAAAAATGACAAAAAGTTCTATTTATACTAAGCTAAAATTTCCAAACAAAAATACCCCTGCGGAGGTTACGCGACCGCATATTTCTGACCGTGGCCGCACTCTTGCTTTAGCGGCAGCATAATTCTGATTGTTGTTCGCGTTCTTCACTTTTGGATCTAGGTTGAGCATTGTTTCACGGACCGCGTAATTTCCATCGCGGTCGCGTAGGAGACTTTCGCGGCCGCATAATCTGACGTGGATCGCACTTCTTATTTTTGCTTAAAATATAAGCTCTCTGAACCTCAGCAACCGCGGTCCGCGTAATTCCAATCGCGACAATGCATGTACTTTCGCGGCCGCACCTTTCTGACGCGGTCCGCATTCATGTTTTGGCCCAAAAATCCATCTCTCTGAATCTTCTTTTCGCTGACCTCAAAATAGTGCTCGCGATCACATTGTAGCTTTCGCGGCCACACAATATTTATGCGGTCCACGTTTCATATCTTTTGGCTCATTTTGAACAATCCCTGCAAGCAAGCATATTACATTAGTTTCCGGAAATACCTTCACACATTTTTGGCCCTAAACACAAGTAAAAGAGAGCAAATAATAGGTTAAAATCCCTACTTATCAGTGCCTTCCAGGCATAAACTCTCATATTGATGGTAGTACCAAAAATCTCTGTACTTGGTTTCGATCTTTAACAATCAAATGACTAGCATGTCACAGTTATACAAATATCCCCATGGGGTACGCTCCTACGACCTTCCGCACCAGGTAGCAAATTCTGCACCTCCATTCCACCAACAGCACTAATCTGTAAAGAAATTCAAGAACCCGCAAATCAGTACAAAATGCTCCTTCCACAGAACACCATCCTCAGGTGACACTAAAGAAAATGCCAGCTTACTCTGAACATCTGAATTTTCCCCTGCTCATCCGAGCTCGTGATATTCTTGTCAACACCGAACCGCAACCTTGATCCTCAACTTTCAAATTCCTATGCCACATGCTGCCCTATCATATCGCTAGGCGAGAATACACAAATTCATCATAACCCCTAAACTACTAGTATAATAAATATTTCATTGACTAGAAACCTTTCAGTTAGCTTATTTTAGAAGAGCCAATGCAACACACAACTGAATTCCCAAACTGCAGAAAATACAAACTTCAAGTCATGACCTAAACTACCATGACTCCTCTGAAATCCATTAACACCTCAAGTCCATTTAAATAAAATACCTCCCAAATCAATCAAGTTGTGGTGATTGTCAAGCCCACGCGTACAACCAAAAACCACATGTATAACTTCACATGCTGAAGGAACTGATCCTTGCCACAATCATGCTGATTCAGCCATCACTAACCGACCCAACTTCTTCCAATTTGCTCTCGTCTTGCCTTAAAAATAATAACAGTTCCATTCAAAAGCATAACAAACCAAATATGCACTCATCCTGAGTAGCCCGCGTCATGAGACTACACTGTCTCAACACTCATGAACCATGACATACTCTCCTTATGCACACAATAGCATATCCAATCGGTACCCCTATTCTACAAGACATTCTGTGAATCCAATGCTATTTCTTCCTTTCCTCCAATACTGCATTGCATACCCGATGATAACATAGAACACTCCAAGCCCCATTCATAATCCATTGTGAAAACTCCATCCCTAACCACACAACTGACCCGAAATCCTTAGGTACTACAGTTAAATTCTTGAACCCAGTAGAACCGTTATTGAGAGTCACCCACTTTGACTGATCCCGAATATCACCAAACTTCAACGCTCTACTACCACATAAACACACTCTCAAAGAAGTAACCAACTGAATTCTTTTTCTTGTACATTACATCCACAAGAAGCATAAACTCCGAGTGTTCCCAAAATCTACACGTGAATCGATAAGGGAGAATATAACACACATTTATTAATTTCTCTGCTCAGATTACCCTTGATATTTTCCTTTCCTTAGCCACAAATAATCCACCAATGCACCGATAACCAGAAGCTGTACAAGCCGACAACCACGCAATACGATTGTAGACGGTGGGGCTCCCCCATTTAGCTTAAGCTACCATCACATAATGTAAAGCCCACAACGATTCCTCCTCATTTACCATGATCTTGCACCGTTAACCCGCCAAACTTCTCGAAGTCTTTTGTTAAGATTTTGATGAACATTCTGAATTATCAGTCACAATCACATATTCAACCTCTTACTAGGTAGCAAGTAGTATTCTTCGCAGAAGCTTCATCAACATCATGCAACCGCTAACCTGCTCGTATAAGATAACCCACATGTGGAATTCCTTACCAAAATCTTCCAACGATGTTGTACTAGGTACAACTACCACGTAATCAGTAAATTCTCCTAAACCCTTGCTCGCCCATCAGCTGTATAAGTACGTTCCTTCCCTATTGACATCACTGAAAGTTCAACAATACGTTCCAAACTCAAATCATATTGCATCAGAAATGATAATCAAATCTTCACACCTTTCTTCATTTCAAGCAACCCCTTTCTGCCACATTCAATCTTTCTTCGTACAGTAACAATCATTCTAAATAAAAATCGTAGACCAAATCACCTTCCATCACGACTCCGAAACCGTTCTACACTTTCTCAAGATACGTGGCTCTCCTACCACATGGTCTATATGCTACTCTACCACTCCCACTTCGTTCAAACCATCTCTTTTAAGCAACTTCCCGTCCTCTGTTGTTCATATTTGACCTGCTAGTAATTCAACTACCGCGAGGCACTTCCCTTCATGTCCTCCCTCATACTTTGTTGCCCAACTACTGCCTTACACCAACTCCCTATCTATAGCACCGGAGCCAATGAATTGCCACCAACCCTAAACCTCCAAGAAGATCATCCTTCTCGAGCCATCAACATTAGAAGTACCAATTCGATTCTAAACCTTTCTTTTGGATATAGTTAGTATATGTCTTTATGATATGCCTATAGTTGACGGTTAAGCGTAAAGTTATAATATTCTCGTATTCGTACATTTATTGAGAACTATCTGGGCTATACTTGAGTTTACAAAAAAGGCTAATTCTCTGAGTAAACCTAGTAATTTCTATTTTTGCGTTAACTTGCCGATTCGGGCTGTGATAGCACACTTTGCACAATAAACAAAATTAACAGTGTGAATATATGGTACAACTCTCTTCTCAAAGATATCTCAATCTATCAGCTAGTAGTTAGCTCCTCAATCGGAGTATATATATATTATGGATCTTTCCAGATAGGTTGTCATAGTTCAATCAGGGGAAGCTCATAAATATGCTAGCTTATTGCCAATTATTGCGCACGATTTCATAAGATTATTTCATATAAATGCAGAGGCTTACGACCCGATCCATCGTACCATTTGCCGAACCATAGATACATCTATTTATTGCCGAGGCGAATGACCCGCTCTCATTACAGTGTAGTACATAATCATGTCGAAGCGTACGGCCCGATCTATCATAATGTGAGGACTGCCGAGGGTCGAGCGACACGAACCACAGATGTATCTATCCTGCCGAGGAGAACGGCCCGATCCCATTAAAATAAGAAGCTTTGATGGGTCCTTGACCCCACTCACAAATAGACGTGTGAGTTATAAATTTTAAGAGAAACCTATCAATAAGAATGCATAACACGGGACAAATTCGTGAGGGAAGTACAATTATTTTGCGACTAATCATAAACTTCGTCGAATCTCTACAATAGCAAGTCTATCACTCTACACAACTGTAGTCTCAAGTCGTAACGTAAAATAAATGAAAATAATAGGCAAAAGATAACTCAAATAGTATAGTTATAGTATGGCGGGAAAATAAGTCTACCCGTACATAACATGAATCTTTCTGCATGCGGACTCTCGTTACCTTGTGCATACATAGCCCCCGCAACAAGTAGCGCATAACAAACACATCACCTGGGGGTAGTTTCCCCCTCACAAAGTTAGATAGGAGACTTACCTCACTCCAAAGTTCCATAACCGGCCTCAAAGCCTCTCAAACACCTCAAACTGATGCCCGTCGATCCAAAACTAGTCAAATAAGGTGCAAACCAATCAAAATATACTCTAACACCCATATTTAATCAATTTAGACAATTCCCAACTCTGCTTGAAAGGTCGATAAAGTCACCCCTCGGACCCACGTGCCCAAATTTTGAAAATATTCAAAGATAAATATTATCCATAACTTTACTAACTCAAGTTTTTAATTTATTCTTAATTCCACTTCCAAAATCGAGGTCAAAATCAAAAATTACAAATTCTAGGATTTTTACGAAAATCCAATAATTTTCCTAAATTTTCATCCTTAAATGCACATATAAACCTTACATTAAGCTCACAACAAGTGAAAAATTACTTACCTTATGTTATATGATGAAAACTCCTCAAAATCGCCTAAGAACCAATCTCCAAAAATCTCAAATAAAAATGACGAAATGACCAAGTTCGATACCCTTATGTTCTGCCCAGTTTTCGCTTCTACGGACATATTAGTGCATCTGCGGCCTCGCTTTTGCGAGCCAAAATGCACATCAGCGGAGTACACTGCCCATGTGATACATCGCATCTGCGGAAGCATTTTTGCTTCTGTGCAGGTGCTTCTGCGAAGGCCAATCGCGCATCTGCGGACCCGCCGCTTTTGCGTCTTCATACTCACTTTTGTGATTACGCAAGTGCAGGAATTTCTTAGCATTTGCGACCACTTCCTTGACCCTTTCCCTTTTGCTTCTGCTAGCTCGTTCTCGCTTCTGCGACCAAGACATTGCAGAAGCAATCACACCAGCTGCTGCCCATCTTTAGCATTTCTTAAGTCCAAAAATCAATCTGTTAACCATACAGAATTCACGTGAGTCCCTTGGAACATTAACCAAATATACCAACACGTCCCAAAATACAATACGAAATTAGTCGATCCTTCAAATCACATCAAACAATGCTAAAACCATGAATCACACTCCAATTCAAGCTTAATGAACTTTAGAACTTCAAACTTATACATTCGACGTCGAGACCTATCAAATCAAGTCCGATTGACCTAAACTTTTGCACACACGTCATATTTGACTTTAGGACCTATTACCACTTTCGGAATCGGAATCCTACCTCGATATCAAGATGTCCACTCCCGGTCAAACTTTTCCAAAATCATCAATTTTCCAACTTTCGCCAATTGACGCTGAAATGACCAACGAGCCTCCAAATCGGCATTCGGACACGCTCCTAAGACAAAATTCATCATACCAACCTATTGCAACCTTCAAATTTTGATTCCGATGTCGTTTACTCAAAAATAAAACCTTAGTCAATTCTTCCAACTTAAAGTTTCTGAAATTAGAATTTTTATCTCCAAATCAACTCTGAACTTCCCTAAATTCAATTCCGACCACACGTACAAGTCAATATACCGGAAGTGAAGCTAGTTAAAGCCTCAAACTGCTGAACAAATGCGCTAGAGCTCAAAACGACCGGTCGGGTCATTACATTAGTAATAAATAAATTCAAGGAATCATGCAATAAGCAAAAACATAGCATTGAATCATCTGTAAAAAGATCTAAACTGTTTTTAACACAAAAGACAAAAGAGAAAGTATTCAAATAAACATCACAAAACTTAAAGAGACAGGAAAAAATAGAAAAACATACAATTTAGCATTAGAAGAGATTGCGGTTTCTCAAAGGCACTTTTCTCTTGAACACATTGTAAATCAAAAGAAACAATTGAATCAGAAACCCAAGTCAATTAAGTGTACGTCACAAAATATATCAAATCTTCAAAACCGCACTCACTTTTTATAAAAATAAAGCACAATATCTATCGCATTCCCGAAATAAACCGTAAAACTGAACTCAAAAATCCAAATCAATTAGGTGCAAGAGGATTCAGGAACCCAACGATATAGAGACATGAGCTTACCTGGCAAGAGACGAACCAATAAGTCAAAATTTCTGTTCATGAATAGAGAAGCGGTGGAATACTTTTTTCTCACGGCCTTGAATTAGCACACAGAGGTAGATCCTGAATTTAAACCTTATGGGTTCAACTTTTAAATTTTTTAGAATTGAACTCATTATATTTTTAAAATTATGGGTTCATATCTACTATTTTTTTTGTAATTTTAATAATATTTTACAAAAAACATTTTACTCAGCATCAAAAGTTATGAGTTCAATTGAACCCGTCAAGTATACACTATATCCGCCTCTGTAATAGCGCTAGCCACCGATTGCTGAAGAAAGATAAGAAAGTGGGGATGGAGAGTGGCGGATAAGGGAGGGAGAGGAGGGACCGAGGGATATTAGATTTTTGGTATGGGGTTTTGTTTTGTCGTCCCTTTTATTATATATTTTTGCTTCATTTTACTTCTTAATGCAAGTCTATCTATCTGTTTCTATCTATATCTATATTATATTAAAAGCACGAAGGCCCTTAACGAAATGTCGTTCACCTTTTTACCCTTTTAAAGTTTGACTATGAAATATTTTCTTATTTGAGTTAGGTAAAAACTCCTAAAACTTAGTAGGAATTATATATAAGATTCTTTCCTTGTTTAAATTATTATTTGTAAAAGAATTATTAGTTGAGGTTATCGATATTTTCTAAAACAATAGCAATTAGATGACTTTAGAAGTCGTTATCCAAGTTTTGAGAAATATTTTTTTGAGTGGGAAACAAAATGTGTAGGCTTGTCAAAGAAATAAAACAATATATACTATAATAGTTATTTTATTTACTTAAATACTATAGTAGGTAGCATTTCAAAAAGTATTATCAATTTCTGCAAAATAATTACAACTCCTATGTTGGTTGTACCTTTTAATTAAGCAAGAAAATAATAAAGTTCTAGCCAGTATTTTTATTAATTTGACCCAAAAATAAAAATACATAATTAAATAGATAGTTATTTGCATCTAAAAAATAATAAATAATACACAATTGGTACTTTATTATTTTAGCTAAAACTATTTTTATCTAGCTAACGTTTTTATAAATTTGATCCGAAAAGATAAAATATACAATTGGAGCAAATAGACATTATATCTAAAGAAGAAATTAAAAATACAAAATTGGATAAAGTATACGTTTATATATTAACATGAAGCAAGAATAATTATATTGTAATAAATAAAGAATTATATAAACGATTGAAAAATATAACATCTTATCAAAGTTAATTTTTAAATTTTTTTCACTTTCACGCGCCTAAAGGAGAGTGTGTGTATCTACGCTCTTCGCCACATTAACGTCCAGGAGTAATAACAATCAAATATCTAACTTCGGGGGTACTTAAGACTACAATTTGTTTAGGGGTGTAACTGATTTCGTGCAAAGTTTAGAGGATTTTTTTTAACATAACCTCCATATTTTTGGCTCATAGATTAACATGGTCCTTCTAGAATCCATAAACGGTAATGTAACGACCCGACCGGTCATTTTTCTTTCTAAGTCCTCATTCCCCTAAATAAGACTCCCCGTATGTACTTTTACTGTTTTATGACTTGCGGGGATGGTTAGCTCGGAATTTGGAAGGGTTCGAGTTGAATCAGAACACTTGGTTCCTTAAGTTTGACTTGATTTAACACTTTGAGTAAACGACCTCGGAACCGGGATTTGACGGTCCTAATTGGTTCGTATGATGATTTTGGACTTGGGCGTATGTTCGGATCGGGTTTTGGATGAACTGAAAGTGTTTCAGCGCTTAATATAGATAGTTGGCACCTTGAAGGTTTTAACGTTCTTTAAATTTGTTTTGGAGTAAACTTTGGTGTTATCGAGGTTCGTTTGGGATTTCGGGCTTGAGAATAATTCTGTATAGTTGTAACGAACCGGCCGGTCATTTTGAGATTAATAGACCCGATCCCCTATATACTGCTTCCCCCATATCTAGTTCTGCTATTGTGACTTGCCGGGAGGTTTTGTTTCGGTTTTTGGAGTGATTTGGGACACTTAAGGGCATGTCCAAATTGTGTTTTGGAAGTCCGTAGCTTATTTAGGCTTGAATTGGCGAAAGTCAAATTTTTGGAGTTTTGGACCGGTTGTGGAAGTTTTGATATCGTGGTCGGAATCTGATTCCGGAAGTTGGATTAGGTCGGTAATGTTTAATATGACTTATGTAAAAAATATGGGGTCAATCGGACGTGGTTTGGTTAGTTTCGTCATCAGTTGTCAAAATTGGAAGTTTCAAGTTCTTTGTGTTTGAATCCGAGGATGATTTATGATTTTAGCATTGATTGATGAAGTTTGAGGGCTCTACTAAGTTCTTATGGTATTTTAGGATTGGATGGTATGTTTGGTCGAGGTCCTGGGGGCCTCGGGTGAGTTTCGGACGCCCAACGGATCGATTTTTGGACTTAGGAGGTTGCTGAAGTTTTCTGGTGTCTGAGCTCTAGTTTCCTTATACGCGATCGCGTGGGGTGATCCGCAATAGCGTAGGCTTAGCTGGGCAGAGGATGGAATTGTTCTTCGCATTCGCGGACATGGGCATACGAACGCATAGTGATGTGAGGTGGTGCTTCGCGAACGCAGAGACAAGGTCGCGATCGCGCAGGGTTAAGTGTACCAAAGCAGGAACACGCGCTTTGATCATCGCGAACGCGTGAGGATGTTCGCGATCGCGTGAGTAGGGGAGCCAGAGCATCGCGTTCGCGTGGTGTTCTACGAGATCGCGTCGAGTAATTTCTGGGGCAGCAAAGTTGTTCTTCTCCATCGCTAGGCTATTTCCGTGATCGCGATTAAGGAATCGCTGGGCAGTGTTAAAGTTTCCAAAAAATGGGGGTTTTGCCATTTTAACAAAAACTTGAGATAGGGAGCTCGGATTTGGACGCGATTTTGAGGGATTTTCCGAGATATCAATTGGGTAACGATTCTTAACTCCTTTATCGTTATATCCCTCCAATATATCATTAATTTCCTCTTTAATTTCGGATTTTTGGGGTTGAAATTTGGAAGAACTTCTTCAACAAAGATTTTGAGTTTTGAAGGGAATTTGTAGTCGGATTTGAGTAAATTTTATATGGTTAGACTCATGAGCGAATGTGTGTTTGTATTTTGTGAATTTTACCCGATTTTGAGATGTGGGCCCCACAGCCAATTTTTGAGTTAATTTTGGATTTTTTGTTAAAGTGTTGATTTCATTAATTATATGAGTCTATTATTGTTGTATTTACGATATATAATTGCTTTTGGCTAGATTTGGGCCAATCAGAGCCGGATATTCATGGGAAAGGCACTGTGACCGATTGATTAAGCTTGGTTCGAGGTAAGTGGCTTGCCTAACTTTCTGTGGGGGAAATCCCCTAAAGATTTGAAACTATTGCGATATGTGAGCGCCGTGTACGTGAGGTTACGAGTACGTACACGTGCTAGTTGTGGAAAAACCCGATTTTCTTACTGAGCAGCAACATGTTTTCCTTTTATTTTGAGTTATACCATTTTTATGAGTATTAATCTATTTTTATTCTTAATTGAGTTATTCCCATTTGCGTAGCTATCCTGTTTAGTCTAATACAACATGTCTACGTATCTTAATTGCCTATGTGAACTCTGTGCAACATGCTTAGTGAATTTCCCGCTTCTTCCTTAACTGGTACTTAGTCTAAATCGTAAGATTTTGTGATGTAGTTGTATTTCTATTGTTTGCGCTGCATATTTACTTTGGGACTACGGACCGGTATTCCGTGAGATCCCCTTGTACTGCATATTTACTTTGGGACTACGGAACGGTATTCTGGGATATCCCCCTGCACATTTACTTTGGGACTACGGAACGGTATTCTGGGAGATCCCCCTGCACATTTACTTTGGGACTATGGAACGGTATTCCGGGAGATCTTCCTACACATTTACTTTGGGACTACGGAATGGTATTTTGGGAGATCCCCTTGCACATTTACGTTTGGGACTATGAGACGGTATCTCGGGAGATTCCCTTGTTGTGTTTCTGTGTACTGCGCTGTTACCTTCTATGAATTCATTGTTGATAAATTTTCAGCCTTTATTTCATTGCGGTATTACACTCTATATTGTTTTATTATATAATTATCAGTAGGGCCATCACCTGACCTCGTCACTACTCTACTGATGTTAGGCTTGGCACTTACTGGGTACCGATTGTGGTGTACTCATGTTATTCTCTACACATGTTTTTCGTGTGCAGATCCAGGTGCACCTTATCAACCGGACTATCAGTGAGCCGGGACAGCCTTGGAGACATCAATGTATATTTGCCGCGTCCGCAGACCTCGGAGTCCCCTTCTGCTCTTTCTCATGTCCATTATCTTCTATATTTTTCCTTGTTAGATGCTGATGTATAGAGATACTAGATTTTTTCCTTCTGTAGTTTGTGATTCACAATGTTCCGGGTTTTGGGATTTGTTGTGTATTTTTGAATAGTTGGTTAAATTTCTATTTTTATTTTATTATTCCGCAAAATATTAGGCTTACCTAGTTGTAGAGACTAGGTGCCATCACGACGTCATACGGAAGGGAAATTGGGTCGTGACAATAGTGATTTAAGACTTGCACGTAAAATTTGGTGTTATTCCAAGTAGTTCAAGTACGAATCAGCGCATTCAGAGTAAGTTGCATGAATTTGAATTTCATAAGTTGATCCTATTGGTTTTGGGTGGTGATTCTTAGTTTTAATGTTGTTTTTGCATTTTGAGGGTGCGAGCGAGTCTGTTTTATTATTTCAAACTTGTAGGTAAGCTTGGACGGGGGTTCGGGTGCCCCGAATGCCATTCCAACAAAGCGCGGAGGTCGTTTGGCCTTGGGTGCATAGTTGAAGCACCCAGCTTCTGGTGCATTCGCACCTGCGGAGGGCCAGCCGTAGGTTCGAGCTCGCAGAAGCGAGCCAGCAGCCGCAGAAGCGGCCCAGCATAGGCAGCTTAGAAACCGCAGATACGGACAAGGCGACTGCAGATGCGCGACCGCAGAAGCGCGAGCTAGCGCAGGTGCTGCTCACCTGCCGTAAGAGCGGCATTGCGGAAGCGAGCCCTCATTCTGCAAATGCGTACTTAGGCCAGCCAATAGAGGACTACATCTGCGATGAACCTCTTGCAGATGCGAAGCCGCAGATGCGGCCCAGGGACCGCAGATGCGAATGTCCAGGAGGCAGAATGGTCCATTTAATGCGGGACTTAGGCTATTTTGACTCATTTTGTTTCACATATTGGGAGATTTTAGAGCTCTTGACAAGGGTTTTCACCTTGCACTTTGAGATAAGTAATTTCTATATAATGTGAGTTAAATACATAGATTATGGGTAGATTTTAAAATGTAAAAATTTTGAAAATCATGGGTTTAGATGAATAACCCTAGGTTTTGATAAAAAACTGAAATTTACCCACGAAAATGGTTATGGGATTGAGTGAAAATTATATATTTGAGTTCGTGTGGGTATGGGTAACAACTTTCTTCGAAAATTTTTGGAATCCGGGTATGTGGGCCCGGGGATGAATTTTTTGAATCTTTTAATTGGGGTTGGGTAATCACTCTAATAGTTAGAATATAATTTTTTGAACATGTATTGATTAAATTATGTAACATTTGTCTAGCTTTGGATTGTTCGGTGCTGATTTGAGGCTTTAAAATGAAATTATGACTGTAAAGTAAAACTTGAGATGAGGTAAATCTCTTGTCTAACCTTGTAAGAGTGAATTTACCTCATAGGTGCTTTAAATTGCTATTTGCTTCTACTTGTAAGGGCTACATACGTACGAGGTGATGAGAGTCTGTGCGTAGCTACAAATCATGCTTATGTCCGGGTAGTTTAGAACCTGAATAATGAAGTATTTGTAATGTTTGCACCGTACTTACTAATTAAAGTGCCTTAATTATACTAGAACTTGTTAGAGTAATTGTAAAAGACCGAATTTCACTTACTTGAATTTTTAGAGTATTACTTGACCGTAAATGGAAATTTTATTACATTGTGTATTAGCCTTGTATTACCTCTTTAACTGATTGTTTATAAAGTATCCGCTCTTCTTGTGGAGAGGGCTGAATGCCTCAGCAATATATAGATGCATCTATGATTCGTGTCGCTCGACCCTCAGCAGTGTACACATTATTCTGGATCGGGTCGTAGGACCTCGGCATAATCGTATGTGATAACACTCGAAGTGTAATAATATATTTGATATCTTTCCCTGGCTTGAGAAGAAAATTTTAAATAAGATGGAAATTTATTTGGAACATACCATGTGTGAAAGGATTATTTACTTTCTACTTGTTATTGAGTTGCTATTATTATTTATGTAACCCATACTCATTTAGAATTCTGTATTTCCTTACTATATAGTAAGTGTCGATGTCGACCCCTCATCACTACTTCTTTGAGGTTAGACTTGATACTTACAGGGGACATTTTATTTATGTACTTACGCTACACTTCTGCACTAACCGTGCAGGATCTGAGGCAGGTGCATCTGGCGGTTGATGAGTGATGATTTTACCATTTATTTTAGTCTCTTTTCTTTAGTTTTTGTATCCGTTAATTATATTATGAGGTTGTTTGTGGTGTGTATTGTGAGAGTTTCAGGTAAATGATGCAATATAGAGAGTTAAATTCAATTGAAGTGGAATTGTGCAATAAAAGAGTTAAAAAAGGTTCAAATTCCTTTAGTGATTCCGCATACGCGGAATGCTGTTCTCTTATCCGACCTCGCATCTGCGAGTGGAAGGCCGCATCTGCAGAAATATCAATCTCCAGCTGGGAGCGCATCTGCATTTTGTTAGGCACATCTACGGAGGCACATCTGCGCACAAACGACGCACCTGCGTATGCGCTTCTACGCTTCTTGGACCACTTCTACGGAGGTTCAAATGCCCACTTATGATTGCTTTTGCGTGCAGCATTCCGCTTCTGGGGAGCCGCACCTGTGATGATCCTTCCGCATGTGCGGTCAACGAGCTTCAACTATGGATAGTCTTGGCATTTCACATTTTCTCGATTTCAAACCCACAAATACACGACCTAACTTATTGGAAACTTATCTTTGGTAGACTTTGACAGTCTCTGCACATCTTGGGCAGCTTTTGTCCATTTTTGGAGCTAGGATTCTTGCACAGACACTTGGGTCTTGAAGATTTGGAGCTTTTGTTTGAGAATTTCTTACCCATTTATGTTTAATTCTTCATTTCCTTGCTTTATATTGAATATCTAAGTGTGTAGTATTTTTTCCAGCATTTAAATCTTTATTATGGGAATATTCATATTTAAAATGTGGATTAAAATATCTTGTTGTGCTTATGTATTGACCGATTTTTATTTATTATGAAGTGAGTTATTATTTCTTTAAGTATTCTTGTTAATAAAAGTTTCCGAAAGGATTAGTTAACCCTAGGACTCGCCTATTCACTTCGAATTAATTTTGGGAAAACTAATTAGGGTTTGGGAAAGATTAATTAACAAGAACTTGAGGCGTTAAGCCTGATTTTATACGACCTAGGGATCGGATTGAACTATTTGTAGCTATATTCGGGTGTGCTTAATCTCTTAATTGTTTTAGGGATAATTCAATTAGGAAGCCTTTTTAGTCTTCGAAAGAAGCTAATATAGAATTATTACCTAAGAATAATTAATAATAAACTCGCTCATATTTATAAAATGGTGAAATTTATTGGATCGCTACTTGAGTGTAATTCCCAATGCATACATGCTTGTCGTCATTGATCATTTTACTTTTTTTCTAGGTTAGTTTATATTTTTACAATTAGTTATAAATATTTTCTTAAAACATTTCTAAGTGTTTGTCTTAGCAAAATAAGTCATAATTCTCTTACACGCCTAATCGCCTATATATTGTTCTCTTTGGGATTCGAACCCGACTAATAGTTGGGTAAATTATATTGCATATGACTGTGTCCATTTAGTTTTTAGTAGTGGATTTGGACGTCATCAGCGGTCCTACTAGCGCGCATCCCAGATATCTCGAGGACTAGTGGTGAGCGGCTTCCTGAGCCATTCTGCAGCCCCTAAGGTCTCTCTTTTGTATTTATATTTTGTCTACTTTATTTCGGACAATAGTTAGAGTCTCGTATATTCTACTAGTTACTCATATAATTGTGACACCATGTAACGACCCGATCGGTCGTTTTGAGCTCTAGCACATCGTTCGGCGATTTAAGGCCTTGAACAGCTTCACTTTGGGTATTATGACTTTAACGTGTGGTCGTAATCGAATTTCGGGAAATTTGAGATGGATTTGGAATGAAACTTCTAATTTCGGAAGCTTTAAGTTGGAAGAATTAGCTAAGATTGGACTTTTGAGTAAACGACTTCGGAATCAGAATTTGAAAGTTCCAACAGGTTCATATGGAGATTTTGGTTTTAAGCATGTAAAGATGTTGATTTGGAGGTTCGTAGGGCATTTCGGCGTCAATTGGCAAAAGATGGAAATTGGATGATTTTTGGAAAAATTTGATTGGTAGTGGACTTTTTTATATCGTGGTCGGATTTTGATTCCAGAAGTGGGAGTAGGTCCGTAATGTCTACTATGAATTGTGTGCAAAATTTTAGGTCATTCGGACTTGATTTGATAGGTTTCTGCGTCGAATGTAGAATTTCGAAGTTTTAAAGTTCATTAAGCTTCAATTGGGATGCGATTCGTGGTTTTAGCATTGTTGGATGCAATTTGAAGGCTCGACTATGCTCGTATTGTATTTTGGGATGTGTTGGTAAATTTGGTTATGGTTCCGAGGGCCTCGGGTGATTTCCGGATGGTTAACGGATTGTATTTGGCCTTATGAATTTTGCTGGTGGCAGCAAAACTGTTGTAACTGCACCTGCGATGTTTTGGCCACAGGTGCGGAGTCGTAGAATTGGCCAAGAGGGTCGCAGAAGTGGTTATGGGAGAGCAGGGCAATGGCATAGGTGCGAGACTATTTCCGCATCTGTGATGGCACAGATGCGGCGTCCTTGAGTTCCGCAGAAGTGGAACCGCACCTGCGGATGAGGCATCGCAGAAGCGAAGGCATAGAATCACTGGAAGGGCCGCAGATGCGGAGGTGAAGGGCCTAAAGGGAGCCGCAGAAGTAGGCTCTGAGCCGCAGAAGCGGATAATGTTTCCGCATATGCGAATAGTCATCTGGGCAGTGAAGTTTTATAAAAAATAGGATTTGGCCCATTTTCTTTTATTTCACTTGGTTAGGGTTATTTTGGAGAGATTCAAGGGGATATTTTCATCAAACAACCTAAGGTAAGTGATTCCCACTTATTACAAGTTAAATACATGGTTTATACGTGGATTAGAGCATGACCATTAGTAGAAATTTTAGATTTTTGATAGAAAATCTAGAATTTTGTATTTTTGGATTTCGACTACGGAATTGGACATGGAATCAAGAATAAATTATATATTTAAGTTAGTGGTGTTATGGGGGTAAGGTTTATCTTCAAGAATTTTCGGGATCCGGGCATGTGGGCCCGAGGGTTGATTTTATCGACTTTTCGAGCGTAGTTGGAAATTATTTAAATTGATTAATTATGGGTATTAGAGTGTATTTTCATTGAGTTGCATATGTTTTGAATAGTTTTGGACAGACGGGCATTGGTTTGAGGTGCTGAGAGGCCTTGGAGCCGGTCATGGAACTTCGGAGCGAGGTAAGTCTCTTGTCTAACTCTATGAGAGGGAGAGTACACCTAGGTGATAATTATTATTATGTGCAACTAGTTGTGGGTGCTACGTACGCACAAGGTGACGAGAGTCCGTACGTAGCTAAAGCATGTTATGTCTGGGTGGACTTGGGATCTTATCGTGTGATATTTGAATTATTTGAACTCATTCTGCTGGCATAACTAATTAAAGTTATAACTGAATTTGAATTAGAAATAAACGTATGTATAATAGGCCAAGCCTTAACACTTTGAATTTTTGGCAAGTTATTTGTGAAATGGTAAAGATTATATTCATTTTATGCCCATGTTCTGTATCGTAAACATGTGTCTCATAATTCGGTAATTTCATTCCTTTTCTTCTGGAGCGGGTCAAACGCCTCGGCAGTGTATAGATGCATCTATGGTTCGTTCCACTCGCCCCTCGGCAGAATCGTGCGTTATATCGCTAGTAGTACGAATGTTCACGAGTTAATCTTTCTACTGATGCCCGAAATAGTATACAATGTTCCTTATTTATTTATATTGGCACATGATAATTTCTGAGCTGTTAAGGCAGGTTACAAGAACGAGAAATTTATACTTTAAAAGAAAAAATTCGTAGACAATGAACCCTGAAGATTTATCTTATTGTTATTGTACGTTGTATATCTGCTTTAGTTTTATTATATTGCTTTATTTTTAGTAAGTGTCCATGTCAACCCCTTTTCAATACTTCTCTAGGGTTAGGCTAGATACTTACTGGGTACGCGTTGATTTACGTACTCATGCTGCACTTCTGCACTAAATGTGCATGAACTGAGAGGTTCATTTGGTGGTCATCTTAGTGTCGAGGAGACTTTATGTGAGATGTATTCCATGCTACGCATCCCAGTCCATCGAGTCTCCATTGTACTATTTATTTTATTTTGTCTTATTATATTCGGGACAGACGTTGTAATATTATTATTGTATTCATTAGAAAATGCTCGTGTACTCGTGACTCCGTGTTTTGGGGATTTCTACTGGTTGTTCGTTATTCTAGTTCACTATCACGACCCCAAATTCCCTCCATAGAAGGTCATGATGGCACCTAGTCTCTAAGACTAGGTAAGCCTATCAATGCGGAATAATCATAAATATCTGAAATAAATAAACTATAATTCAAATAATTACAACTCCCAAAACTCGGTAGAAATAAGTCACAAGCTTCTAAAAATTTTTCTCAATATTTCTATGTATCAAGGTCTAAAGAAAAATAAGGAAGCAACATAAAATGATAGAAGGGGACTACGGAGTCTGCGGACGCTGGCAGATATACCTTGAAGTCTCCGTGCATAGGTAACTTCACTGACGTCTAAACTGATAAGATGTACCTGGATCTGCACAAAAAGATGTGCAGAAAGCGTAGTATGAGAATACCACAGCGGTACCCAGTAAGTGCCAAGTCTAACCTCAGTAGAGTAGTGACGAGGTCAAGTCAGGCCCTACTGGAGAATAGATAATGACATGGAAAAAAATATTTAAACAATTTAATAAGATAAAATGAATATGGAAATGAATCAAATAGTATGTCACATTTAATGACACCAAATAATATCTCGTGGAATCAAAACAGAATTTCCTTTCAGCTTTATGAAAATCACAACAATTAATCGAAGGCAACTATGGCCATAAATCAATATCAACAAGGGCACTACCGAGGTACCGCCTCGTAGTCCCAAATCATAAATAAATTCACAATATCTCATTTTCTTATATCACTGTGGGAGCCGTCAGAATTTATTTAAAAAATATTTTTCCCGAACTAGCATCCCGCGTTTTAGCCACCTTTATCACAACGCATGACTTCTAGTAGTCACCCCTACTAGCCACGCACATCAAGCCACCCTTATCTCACCGCATGTGTTTCAATACCCAGGCCTTATACTACCGCATGGGTATCAATATCACAATATATCACAATTTGCACCTCAAGTGCCCAATATTTTAATTTTTCAAAAATAAATCAACAACAATATTTTTCAATAATAAAGAGCTCACGGCTCATGCCAAAATAATCCAACCATAATAGTTTTCCACAATAAAGAGCTCACGGCTCGATCACAATGAGTACCAAAAATCTTACGAAAATATTCAGGAAAATAATATTTCAAAATCTTTAATACGGTGTTTCGATATCAAATTTAGAAATGTCAAATACTTCATATTAATAATACTTAATTTAAAGAAAATCAACCATCAATATAATGCATAGTATAAAAAAATCAAGTTTTAATTAAACAGGTAAAATAATTAGCAGGAAAAGGTCAAGCAATTTTAATGTATACAAATCAAATCAATAATGGAGAATATAACAAGATTTAATAATTTAATTAATATGCAACAGTGATCTTCATAATTTAAGCACATAATCCTTCACATTTAGACCGTGTACACACTCGTCACCTCGTGTACATGACTTTCATCATATTACAATTAATACCAATCCTATGGAAATTTCCCCCACACAAGGTTAGACAAGTCACTTACCTCGACTTGCTCCAATTTAACCAAGTAATATGCTTTTTCCTTGATTTTCCAATTCTGGTCGACTTGTATCTAGTCATAAATAATTCGACACACTCAACAAAAATTATTGAATTAATTCTATAAACAAAATACTACATTATTCAATAAAAATCCAAAATTAACTCAAACATGGCCCGTGGGGCCCATGTCTCGGAATCCGGCAAAAGTTACGAAATATGAACTCACATTAAACTACGAGTCCAACCACACCATTTTTACAAAAATCTGACATCAACTTGATCTCCAAATCTCAATTTCTCATTTTGAAATTCCTAGGCCCAAATCCTCTAATTTCACCTCAAAAACATGTAATCTAGTCGGATTATTTGATGGTAATTCAATATTATGGAGTAGAAATGATCATAAGGGACTTACCTCAAGTTTTCCCGTGAAAACCTTGCTCAAAATCGCCCAACCCGAGCTTGAAATGCCCAAAAATGGAAAAAGCTCGGAACCCCTCTGTTTTTGTACTGCCCATGGCAACTTGGCCGCTTCTGCGCCAACCGGCCGCTTCTGTGCCAACCGCATGTGCGGAAAAAGACCCGCATCTGTGCCTTTGCCCGCATCTGCACGTCTGTTGCGCTCCTGCGTAGGCCGCTTCTGCGCATTTCCTCCGCATCTGCCCTCACGCAGGTGCGAAATTTCCCTCGCACCTACGACCATTGCCCCATAGTCCATTTGCGCATTTGCGCTTGCCAGGCTCGCTTCTGCGAGCTCGCACCTGCGATAGAATTTCCGCAGGTGCGAATGCAGTAGAGGGCAGAAACTTTAGTTATTTCTTCTAAGTCCGAATTTGATCCGTTAACCATCCGAAACTCACCCGAGGCCCCCGGAACCTCAATCAAATGTACCAACAAGTCCTAAAACATCATACGAACTTAGTCGAGCCTTCAAATCACATCCAACAACACTAAAACACGAATCACACATAGATTCAAGCCTAATGAACTTTGAAATTTCTAATTTCTACAAATGACTCCGGAACATATCAAATCACGTTCGATTTACCTCGAATTTTGCGCACACAGTCATAAATGACATAACAGAGGTACTCAAATTTTCGGAATCGGATTCTGACCCCGATATCAAAAAGTCAACCCCTTAGTAAAACTTCCCAAAAATTCAACTTTCGGCATTTCTAGCCTAATTCCACTACGGACTTCCAAATAAAATTCCGATCATGCTCCTAAGTCCAAAATCACCATACGGAGCTATTGGAATCATCAAAATTCTATTCCTGGGTCGTTTGCACATAATTCGACATCCAGTCACTATTTGAACTTAAACTTTTAAATGTTTCATCAAAATTCCATATCTCGGGCTAGGGACCTCGAAATTTGGTTCCGGGCATACGCCCAAGTCCCAGTTCATGATACGGACCTACCGGAACTGTCCAAATACTGATCCGAGTCCATTTGCTAAAAATGTTGACCATAGTCAACTCAATTGAGTTTTAAAGCTCAAATTTATATTTTAAATCCATTTTTCACATAAAAACATTTTGAAAAATTTAACGGACTGCGCACGCAAGTCGAGTAATGATAAATAGTGCTTTTTGAGGTCTTAGATCACATAATTAATCATTAAATTTAAAGAAGACATTTTGGGTCATCACATTCTCCACCTTTAAAACAAACGTTCGTCCTCGAATGGAGTTAGAAAAAAAATACCTGAGATGGTGAATAAGTATGGATAACGGCTGTGCATATCATGCTCGGCCTCCCAAGTCGCCTACTCGACCGGATGACCCCTCCACTGAACCTTCATGGAAGCAATGTTCTTTGACCTCAGCTTTCGAACTTGCCTATCTAAAATAGCCACTGGTTCCTCAACATAAGATAGATCCTTGTCCAACTGAACCGAACTAAAGTCTAACACATGAGACAGATCGTCGTGATATTTTTGAAGCATAGAAACATGGAATACTAGATGGACCGCAGAGAGACTAGGTGGTAGCGCAAGTCTATAAGCCACCTCTCCAATTCTTTCAAGAATCTCAAAAGTCCCAATATATCTAGGGCTCAACTTGCCCTTCTTCCCGAACCTCATCACACCCTTCATAGGCGAAACCCGGAGCAATACCCGCTCACCCACCATGAATGCAACATTACAAACCTTCCGATCTGCATAACTCTTCTGTCTAGATTGGGCTATACGAAGTCAATCCTGAATCAACTTAACCTTTTCCAAGGCATCCTGAATCAAGTCTGTACCCAATAGTCTAGCCTCGCCTGATTCGAACCAACCCACTGGAGACCGGCATCGCCTACCATACAAAGCCTCATACGGAGCCATTTGAATGCTTGACTGGTAACTGTTGTTGTAAGCAAACTCCGCAAGTGGTAAGAACTGTTCCCAAGCACCTCCAAAATCTATCACACACGCACGAAGCATGTCCTCCAGTATCTGAATAGTGCGTTCGGACTGCCTGTCCGTTTGAGGGTGAAATGTTGTACTCAACTCTACCTGAGTACCCAACTCACGCTGTACTGCCCTCCAAAATCGTGAGGTAAACTATGTACCTCAGACAGAGATGATAGATACGGGTACACCGTGAAGTCTGACAATCTCGCGAATATAAACCTGAGCCAGTTGCTCTGAAGAGTAAGTAGTAATCACAGGAATGAAATGAGCTGATTTGGTTAGCATATTCACAATCACCCAAACTGCGTCAAACTTCCGCTGTGTCCGTGGGAGCCCAACAACGAAATCAATAGTGATCTGCTCCCATTTCCATTTTAGAATCTCTAACTTCTGAAGCAATCCACCCAGTCATTGATGCTCATATTTTACCTGTTGACAATTTAGACACCGAGATACATACCCAACTATGTCTTTCTTCATCCGTCTCCACCAATAGTGTTGTCTCAAGTCCTGATACATCTTCGCAGCACCTGGATGAATGGAGTACCGCGAACTGTGAGCCTCCTGGAGAATCAGCTCACGCAAACCGTCCACATTAGGCACACATAGCCTGCCCTGCATCCGTAATACATCGTCATCTCCAATAGTGACTTCCTTGGCATCACCATGCTGAACTGTATCCTTAAGGACAAGCAGATGGGGGTCATCATACTAATGTTCCCTAATACGATCATAAAGAGAAGACTGAGAAACCACGCAAACCAAAACACGACTCGGCTTGGAAACATCCAATCTAACAAACTGGTTGGCCAAGGCCTGAACATCCAAGGCTAAAGGCCTCTCTGCTACCGGTAAATATGCTAAGCTGCCCAAACTCTCCGCCTTCGACTCAAGGCATCGACCACCACATTGGCCTTCCCAGGATGATAGAGAATGGTGATATCATAATCCTTAAGCAACTCCAACCATATCCGATGCCGCAAATTAAGATCCTTCTGTTTAAACAGATGTTGTAGACTCTGGTGATCGGTGTAGATTTCACAATGGACACCGTACAAATAATGCCGCCAAATTTTTAAGGCATGAACAATAGCTGCTAACTCCAGGTCATGTACAGGATAATTCCTCTCATGCACCTTTAATTGTCTCGATGCGTAGGCAATCACCCTACCGTCTTGCGTCGACACTGCGCCGAGACCAATACGCGACGCGTCACAATACACAGTATAAGATCATGTACCTGTAGGTAATACCAATACTGGGGCTATAGTCAAAGGCTGTCTTGAGCTTTTGGAAGATTTCCTCACATTCCTGGGTCCACCTAAACGGAGCACCCTTCTGGGTCAATATGGTCATAGATGCAGCAATAGAAGAGATATCATTTACAAATCGGCAATAATACCCAGCCAAACCAAGGAAACTCCGGATTTTCATAACTGAGGACGGTCTGGACCAACTCTGCACTGCTTCAATCTTCTTTGGATCTTACTTGATCCCCTCGCACGAAACTATATGACCCAAATATCCCACTGAATCAAGCCAGAATTCAAAATCTGAAGCACAGTCCTCAAGTGTTGTTCATGATCCTCCCGACCCCGGGAATACACCAGAATGTCGTCAATAAAGACAATGACGAAGGAATCAAGATAGGGCTGAAATACACTATTCATTAAGTGCATAAATGCTGCTGGGGTGTTGGTCAGCCTAAAAGACATCACAAGGAACTCGTAATGACCGTACCGAGTCCTGAAAGCAGTCTTCGAGATATCTGGATCTCAAATTTTCAACTGATGATAGCCTGAATGCAAGTCAATTTTCGAGAATACCCTGGCACCCTGAAGTTGATCAAATAGGTCATCAATACAATGGATACTTGTTCTTCACTGTAACCTTATTCAACTGGCGGTAATCAATACACATCCGCATAGAACCATCCTTCATCTTTACAAATAAGACAGGAGCACCCCAAGGCGATATACTAGGCCAAATGAAACCCTTATCAAGCAATTCCTATAACTGTTCTTTTAATTCTTTCAACTCTGCTGGGGCCATGCGGTATGGTGGAATAGAAATGGGCTGAGTACCAGGTAATAAATCAATATCCCTGTCGGGCGGCATACCCGGAAGACCTGCTGGAAATACATCAGGAAATCCCTTACTACAGGAACTGACTCTACAGTAGGAGTATCAACACTATCATCTTTCACATAGGCCAGATACGCATCACACCCCTTCTCAACCATTCGTTGAGCTTTAAAAAATGAAACAACCCTGCCAGGAACATGATCCGAGGTACCTCTCCACTCTAGTCGCGGTAGACCTGGCATACACAATGTCACCGTCTTGTCGTAATAATCAAGAAAAGCGTGATAGGACGACAACCAGTCCACACCCAAAATAATATCAAAATCAGCTCTGGTCTCACAACCACTGATAACAATTAAACACGGCCGATACACACGGTCTACAATAATAGATTCACCCACGGGTGTTGATACATAAACAGAAGAACTCAAAGAATCATGTGATATGCCCAAATACGAGGAAAAATAAGACGACACATAAGAATAAGTGGATCCTGGTTCAAATAAGACTGATGTATCTCTATGACAGACCGAAATAGTCCCTATGATAACAGAAGCGGATGCAACGGCATCTGTCCTAGCAGGAAAGGCATAATATCTGGCCTGGCCTCCCCCTCTAGGGCGACCTCTACCCGCCTGACCTCCACCTCTAGCTGGCGGTGCAGGTGGAGTGGCAATTGGTGCAGTAATCATAACCTGAGAAGCCGGAGGACCCTGTGGAATAGGTGGGGCCTGAGAAATCTGTGGAGGTGCACCCCTCCTAAATCTGGGGCAATCTCTCATAATATGGCGAGTGTCACCACACTCGAAATAAGCCCTTAGAGGACGTGGCTACTGGGACTAGCTCGGGCTTGATCGACTAGACTGCCCATTGAAAGCACCCCGTACAGGAGGTACAGAAGACACTGGTGGTGCATAATATGGAACCTGAGGTCTGGGAGTAGCCGGAATACCACTGGAAGCTAGAAGTGCTGAATGAATAGGACGGCTCACATAACCTCTACCATGATGGGCTGCAACTCGGGCACGAGAATTATTATATGTGCCAGAATCTCAGGGTCTCTTAGCTTCCCTCTCTTCCCTCTCCCGAATCTGCATACCTTCCAATCTCTTAGAAATTGACACCACCTGTTGATATGTGATGTCCATCTCTAGCTCTCGGGCCATACTATATCTGATACTAGGGTGATGACCCTCAACAAATCTACGAACCTGCTCTCGAACAGTAGCAACTAAGGCTGGTGCATGCCTAGCCAGATCACTGAATCGGACCGCATATTCTGACACAGTCATAGAACCCTGGCACAGCTGCTCAAACTCTGCGCGCCAAGCATATCTAAGACTCTGAGGAACATACTCTCTCAAGTACATATCTGAAAATTGAATCCAAGTAAGTGAAGTTGCCTCAGCCAGACTATCTAACTCATATGCCCGCCACCACTGGTAGGCTGCTCCTCTAAACTGGAATGCCGTGAAATAAACCCCACTGGAACCCACAATACCCATAGTACAAAGGATATGGTGACATTCCTCCAGAAAACCCTGAGCATCCTCTGAAGCTAGACCATTGAAAGGGGGAGGGTGGTACTTCTTATACCTCTCGAGCCTGAGCTGCTCTCCCTCTGAAACTGCTGTCCTAGTCTCAGGCCGAACTGGGACAACTGGCTGCACTGGTACAACCTCTGGGGCATGGTCAACTTGGGCCCATGGTTCTGGAGTACGGGCGGCGGGAGTCTGTGCTCCTCCCCCGGCCTGAGATGTGGCAGGAGCAAGTGGAATTAACCCTGCATGAGCTAGAGTGCCAAACATGCTCAAAAACTGGGCAAGAGTCTCCAGAAGTGCAAGAGTAGTAACAAGCGTCTCAGGTGCCTGCTCTCCAACTGGAACTACTTGTGGCTCTGGTGCAGCAGCACATGCAGGTGCTCTGGCTGCACCACGTGGTCTTCCTTGGCCTCTGCCCCGACCCCGGCCTCTTGCGGCTCAAACAGTGGGCGCGGGTGTCTGATCATCAGATCAAGTTGTGCGTGTCCTCACCATTTGTGAGAGAATATAAAGACAATTGTTTAGAACCTTGAAATCAAAAAAGGTGAACGATAAGGAATCAAAGAAGTGAATATTTCCTAACAGTTCCATAGCCTCTCGGAGATAAGTACAGACGTATCCGTACCGATCCGCAAGACTCTACTAAACCTGCTTGTGACTCATAACACCTATGAACCTAGTGGTCTAATACCAACTTGTCACGACCCCAAATTCCCTCCGTAGGAGGTCGTGATGGCACCTAGTCTCTAAGACTAGGTAAGCCTATCAATGCGGAATAATCATAAATATCTAAAATAAATAAACTACAATTCAAATAATTACAAATCACAAAATCTGGTAGAAATAAGTCACAAGCTTCTAAATATTTTTCTCAATATTTCTATGTATCAAGGTCTAAAGAAAAATAAGGAAGCAACATAAAATGATAGAAGGGGACTCCGGAGTCTGCGGACGCTGGCAGATATACCTCGAAGTCTCCATGCGCAAGTAACTTCACTGACATCTAAACTGGTAAGATGCACCTGGATCTGCACAAAAAGATGTGCAGAATCGTAGTATGAGTACACCACAGTGGTACCTAGTAAGTGCCAAGCCTAACCTCAGTAGAGTAGTGACGAGGTCAGGTCAGACCCTACTGGAGAATAGATACTGACATGGAAAAAAATGTTTAAACAATTTAATAAGATAAAATGAATATGGAAATGAATCAAATAGTATGTCACATTTAATGACACCAAATAATATCTCGTGGAATCAAAACAGAATTTCCTTTCAGCTTTATGAAAATCACAACAATTAATCGAAGGCAACTATGGCCATAAATCAATATCAACAAGGGCACTACCGAGGTACCGCCTCGTAGTCTCAAATCATAAATAAATTCACAATATCTTATTTTCTTATATCACCGCAGGAGCCTTCACAATTTATTTTAAAAATATTTTTCCCGAAATAGTATCCCGCATTTTAGCCACCCTTATCACACCGCATGACTTCTAGTAGTCACCCCTACTAGCCACGCGTATCAAGCCACCCTTATCTCACAGCATGCATTTCAATACCCAGGCCTTATACCACCGCATGCGTATCAATATCACAATATATCACAATTTGCACCTCAAGTGCCCAATATTTCAATTTTACAAAAATAAATCAACAAAAATATTTTTCAAAAATAAAGAGATCACGGCTCATGCATGAGCCAAAATAATCCAACCATAATATTTTTCCACAATAAAGAGCTCACGGCTCCATCACAATGAGTACCAAAAATCTTACGAAAATATTCAGGAAAATAATATTTCAAAATCTTTAATACGGTGTTTCGATATCGAATTTAAAAATGTCAAATACTTCATATTAATAATATTTAATTTAAATAAAATCAACCTTCAATATAATGCATAGTATTAAAGAAATCAAGTTTCAATTAAACAGGTAAAACATTTAGCAGGAAAAGGTCAAACAATTTTAAGGTATACAAATCAAATCAATAATGGAGAATATAACAAGATTTAATAATTTAATTAATATGCAACTGTGATCTTCATAATTTAAGCACATAATCCTTCACATTTAGTCCATGTACACACTCGTCACCTCGTGTACCCGACTTTCATCACATTACAATTAATACCAATCCTAGGGGAATTTCTCCCACACAAGGTTAGACAAGTCACTTACCTCGACTTGCTCCAATTTAACCAAGTAATATGCTTTTTCCTCTATTTTTCGATTCCGGTCGACTCGTATCTAGTCATAAATAATTCGATACAGTCAACAAAAATTATAGAATTAGATCAACTTGACCTCCAAATCTCAATTTCTCATTTTGAAATCCCTAGGCCCAAATCCTCTAATTTCACCTCAAAACATATAATATAGTCGGATTATTTGATGATAATTCAATATTATGGAGTAGAAATGATCACAAGGGATTTACCTCAAGTTTTCCTGTGAAAACCTTGCTCAAAATCGTCCAACCCGAGCTTGAAATACCCAAAAATGGCAAAAGCTCGGAACCCCTCTGTTTTTTGTACTGTCCAGGGATTTTTGCATTTGCGGCAACTTGGCCGCTTCTGCACTAACCGCATGTGCAGAAAAAGTCCCGCATCTGCGCCTTTGTCTGCATCTGCGCGCCTGTTGCGCTCCTGCGCAGGCCGCTTCTGCGCATTTCCTCCGCATCTGCGCTTACGCAGGTGCGGAATTTCCCTCGCACCTACGACCATTGCCCCATAGTCCATTTGTGCATCTGCGCTTGCCAGGCTCGCTTCTGTGAGCTCGCACCTGCGATAGAATTTCCGCAGGTGCGAATGCAGCAGAGGGCAGAAACTTCAGTTATTTCTTCTAAGTCCGAATTTGATCCGTTAACCATCCGAAACTCACCCGAGGCCCCCGGGACCTCAACCAAATGTACCAAAAAGTCTTAAAACATCATACGAATTTAGTCGAGCCTTCAAATCACATCCAACAACACTAAAACACGAATCACACATAGATTCAAGCCTAATGAACTTTGAAATTTCTAATTTCTACAAATGACTCCGGAACGTATCAAATCACGTTCAATTTACCTCAAATTTTGCGCACAAGTCATAAATGACATAACAGATGTACTCAAATTTTCCGAATCGGATTTCGACCCTGATATCAAAAGTCAACCCATCGGGCAAACTTCCCAAAAATTCAACTTTCGGCATTTCTAGCCTAATTCCACTATGGACATCCAAATAAAATTCCGATCACGCTCGTAAGTCCAAAATCACCATACGGAGCTGTTGGAATAATCAAAATTCTATTCCGGGGTCGTTTTCACATAATTCGACATCCAATCACTATTTGAACTTAAACTTTTAAATGTTTCATCAAAATTCCATATCTTGGGCTACGGACCTTGGAATTTGATTTCGGGCATACGCCCAAGTCCCAATTCACGATACGGACCTACTGGAACTGTCCAAATACTGATCCGAGTCCATTTGCTAAAAATGTTGACCACAGTCAACTCAGTTGAGTTTTAAAGCTCAAATTCATATTTTAAATCCATTTTTCACATAAAAACTTTCCGGAAAATTTAACGGACTGCGCACGCAAGTCGAGTAATGATAAATAGTGCTTTTTGAGGTCTTAGATCATAGAATTAATCATTAAATTTAAAGATGACACTTTGGGTCATCACATTCATGTAGTCATTATTGTTTCTGTAATCTTATTTCTACTATTTAATTAAGGAAAAATTATGATTTCAGAATACCGAAATGAGTAATTAAATTGGTAAATAACCGTTGGCTTGCCTGACGGTGGTGTTAGGCGCCATCACGATCGTTAGTGGATTTTGGGTCGTGACAGCTTGGTATCGGAGCGTTAGGTTCACATAGGTCTCACAAGTCATGAGCAAGTCTAGTAGCGTTTTGCGGATCGGTACGGAGACGTCTGTACTTATCTTCGAGAGGCTACAAGGCTGTTAGGAGCACTTCCCTTCTTGATTTCCTCATCGTGCGGTTTGATTCCATTGAGACTTGTGCCTTTAGTTCCTTCCTACTCAATATTTTGTGACGCAAAGAACTGTTATCAATTGGGCATCGAGGAGTTGTAGTGGTACTACAGACGTGGTGCAGTATGTTCTCCCTGCGTGTTCGCGCAGGCTATTATCGTTTCCTTGCAGAAGGATGTTCTTTATTCCAGCTCAGTATCTGTATTTCTTATGGTTTCTAGAATGTGCATGGATTGCTACGATGTCTATGCGTTGTTATCGCACAATGTTATTAAAATGGTAAGGTGCCCATTTATGTGTTGAGGCGGTGCATGATTGAGGGGTTCAACATTTAATTCTAGCGGAGGAAAGGCAATCAGACTATAGATGTCTAGGTTTGGTTGGTGAAGTAATAAGACTTGATATTTTCTAGCGTTGTGGAATTTTCCTTGGACAGGTATATTCCACCCTCTCAGAGGGAACAATTGCGAGGTCAGTTCGAGCAACTCGAGTAGGGTCAGATGTCATTGACCGATTATGAGGCGAGATTCTCTGAGTTGTCTCGCCACGCACTTATGATACTTCCTACCGACGCAGAGCGAGTGCGGATATTTGTTGCGTGGTTGCACCCCGGTATTCGGGCTAGTATGGCCCGAGAGGTTAAGACAGGTACTAATTATCAGCTAGTAGTGGAGATTGCTCGGAGGATTGAGGGCTACTGCCAGAGGGTTAGAGAGAAGATGCAGTAGGATAAGAGGACCCATTTCTCCGGAGAGTTTAGAGGTGCCTCGGCTAGGGGCAAAGGTCAGTTTGGGAGGGGTCAGCCTAGCAGGCCCACATATCCAGCACCACCACCTCCCCGGGGTGCTCTAGTGCGACCCTATTTTAGTCCCATGCCGAAGAGTTCATACCGCCCACCAGCCATCTATGGTTCTTCTAGTGGGTATTTAGGATATCAGGGTCAGACTTCGGGGCACCAGTCTATGGTACCGAGAGGTTGTTACGAGTGTGGGGATCTGGGTCACAGGAAGAGAACCTGTCCCAAACTTTGGTGAAAGGCAGTATAATATGTTCATCAGCCTATGATTGCAGCACCAGCCTTCTGACCGCCTAGAGGTGGGGGACAGATGGGAAGGGGCCATCCTTGATTGTTCAGCCAGGTGGAGGCCGTCCAGGCAACACTCCAGCTAGATTCTACGCTTTTCTGGCCAGACCAGATGGAGTGGCCTTAGATGCCGTGATCACAGGTATTATTTCTGTATGCGGAAGGGATGCTTCGGTATTATTTGATCCAGGGTCTACCTATTCATATGTATTATCATTGTTTGCTCATTTCCTAGATATTCCTCGTGAGTCCTTGGGTACTCCTGTTTATGTGTCCACTCCTGTGGGCGACTCTGTGGTTGTGGATAAGATCTATCGGTCCTATGTGGTCATATTTTATGGTTACGAGACTAGAGTGGACCTTCTGTTACTTGATATGACTGACTTTGAGGTCATCGTGGGCGTGGACTGGTTATCCCCATATCACGCCATCCTTGATTGCCATGCCAAGACTGTTACCTTAGCAATACCAGAGTTGCCTAGATTGGAGTAGAAGGTTTCGTCTGTCTGTACATCTAGTCGGGTTATCTCTTTTTGTGAAGGCTCGACATATGGTCAAGAAGGGTTGTTTGGCTTATCTAGCCTATGTTCGGGATACCACCACAGAGTCTCCGACGATTGATTCAGTGTCAGTAGTCCGGGAGTTCGTCGATGTGTTTTCTTCTGACCTTCCAGGCATGCCACCAGATCTTGATATTGATTTTTGTATTGACATGGCTCCGGGTACCCAGCCTATATCTATCCCACAGTACTGTATGGCTCCGAAAGAGTTGAAGGAGCTGAAGGAGAAGCTCGAAGATTTGTTAGCAAATGTGTTTGTCAGACCAAGTATAACACCTTGGGGTGCACCAGTGTTATTTGTGAAGAAGAAAGATGGAACTATGCGGATGGGCATTATGAGTTTCTAGTGATGTTCTTCGGCTTGACCAATGCCGCAACGGCGTTAATGGATTTGATGAACAGGGTGTTCATGCCTTATATTGATTCGTTTGTCGTTGTCTTCATTGATGACATCTTGATCTACTCAGGTAGCCTGGGGGAGCACGAGCAGCATTTGAGAGTAGTGCTCCAGACCTTGCGGGAACAGAAGTTTTTGCTAAGTTCTCCAAGTATAGGTTTTGGTTAGATTCTGTGGCATTATTGGGGCATGTCGTATCAGGCAAGGGTATTAAGGTGGACCCCAAGAAGATTGAGGCAGTTCCGAGTTGGCCTCGTCTTACTTCGGTGACTGAGATCAGGAGTTTCTTGAGGCTAGCAGGTTATTATCGCCGATTTGTGGAGGGCTTCTCATCCGTTGCAGCACCTTTGACTAGATTGACCAGAAGGGTGCTCCATTTTGTTGGACAGCTGATTGTGAGGCGAGCTTTCAGAAGCTCAAGGCAGCTTTGACTACAACACTTGTTCTAGTGTTGTCTTCCGGTTTGGGGATGTATACGGTGTATTGTGACGCTTCAGGCATTGTCTTGGGATTTGTATTGATTTAGGAGGGGCGAGTTATTGCATATGCTTCACGTCAACTGAAGCTCTATGTGAAAATTATCCTGTGCACCATTTGGAGTTGGCCACGATTGTTCATACTCTTAAGATCTGGGGGCATTATCAATATAGGGTTCCTTGTGAGGTTTACACTGATCACTGCAGTTTGCAGCACTTGTTCAAGCAAAGGGATCTCAATTTGAGGCAGCGTAGATGGCTTGAGTTACAGAAGGAATATGACATCATTATTCTTTATCATCCGGGCAAGGCGAATATTGTCGCGGATGCCTTGAGCAGGAAGGCATAGAGCATGGATAGCTTGGCATTCATTTCAGCAGAGGAGAAGCCACTAGCTTTGGACATTCGGTCCTTAGCCAATAGACTTGTGAGGTTGGATATTTCAGAGCCCAGCCGAGTTCTTACATGTGTTGTTGCTCATTCTTCACTATTGGAGCAGATCAAGGCTCGACATTTTGATGATCCGCACTTGGCAGTTCTCAGGGAGACGGTTCTACAGGGTGTTGCCAAGAAGGTTTCTATTGGCGATGATGGTGTCCTGCGACTCCGGGGTCGCCTATGTGTTCCTAATGTCGATGGCTTGAGGGAGAGGATCCTTGAGGAGGTACACAATTCTCAATATTCCATTCATCCAGGTGCTCAGAAGATGTATCAGGACCTGAGACAGCATTATTGGTGGCAGCCAATTAAGAAATACATATTTGAGTATGTACCTAGGTGCCTAAATTTCCAGCAGGTTAAGTATGAGCACCAAAGGCCAGGTGGCTTACTCCAGCAGATGACTATACCGGAGTGGAAATTGGAGTGCATTGCTATGGACTTCGTAGTTGGGTTGCCGCGGACCTTATGGAAGTTCGTTGTAGTTTGGGTCATTATTGATAGGTTGACCAAGTCAGCACACTTCGTTCCAGTTGCAACTACTTATACTTCAAACAGGTTGGCCAAGATTTATATTCGGGAGATAGTTCGGTTACACGGTGTGCCTGTTTTCATCATATCAGACAGAGGCCCTCGATTCACTTCACATTTCATGAGAGCCATACAAAGTGAGTTGGGGACCCGTGTAGAGCTCAGCATTGTGTTTCATCCACAGACCGCCGGGCAGTCAGAGCGGATAGTCCAGATCTTGGAGGACATGCTCAGAGCATGTGTGATTGACTTTCAGGGACAGTGGGATCAGTTCTTGCCTTTGGCCGAGTTTGCTTACAACAACAGTTATCAGTCCAGCATCGAGATGGCTCCATTTGAGTCTTTATTTAGTCGGCGATGGCGTTCTCCTATCGGGTGGTTTGAGCCCGGCGAGGCTAAGTTATATGGTATTAATTTGGTGAAGGATGCCTTGGAAAAGGTAAAGTTGATTCAGGAGCGACTTCGCATAACACAGTCCAGACAAAAGAGTTACGTGAATCAGAAGGCGTGTGATGTGTCATTTATGGTAGGCTAGAGGGTTATCTTGAAAGTCTCATCGATGAAGGGTATTATAAGATTCGGGAAGAGGGGCAAGATGAGCCTCAGGTTTATAGACCCATTCGAGGTGTTGAGGTGAGTTGGGGAGGTTGCTTATGAGCTTTCTTTACCACCCAGCCTATCAGGGGTTGATCCGGTTTTTCACGTGTCTATGCTCCGGAGGTATCACGCCGACTTGTCACATGTGTTATACTTCAGCACTATTCAACTAAATGAGAGCTTGGGTTATGAGGAAGAGCATATGCCATTGTTGCTAGACAGGATCACCAGTTGAGATCCAAGAGGATTTCCATGGTAAAGGTCCAGTAGAGGGGCCAACCAGCCGAGGAGGTGACCTCGGAGTCCGAGGAGGACATGCGGTGCAGATATCCACACTTATTCAGCACTTCACATATCATTCTAAACTCGTTTGAGGATGAACATTTGTTTAAGAGGTGGAGAATGTAACGATCCGACCGATCGTTTTGCTTTCTCGAACCCCGTTCCCCTAAATAAAACTTCCTGTAGATGCTTTTACTGTTTTATGACTTGCGGGTATGGTTAGTTAGGGATTTGGAAGGGTCCGTGTTGAAATCGGAACACTTGGTTCCTTAAGGTTGGCTTAACAAGCCAAGTTTGACTTCGGTCAACATTTTGAGTAAACGACCCCGGAATCTGGATTTGACGGCTCGAATAGGTTTGTGTGATGATTTCGGACTTGGGCGTATGTTCGGATCGGGTTTTGGATGACCCGGGAGCATTTTGGCGCCTAATAGTGAAAGTTGGTTATTTAAAGGCTTTAGAAGTTCTTTAAATTTGATTTGGAGTGGGTTTTGGTGTTATCGAGGTCCTAACAAAATTCCGAGATAGGGAATAGTTCTGTAATGTCATTTAAGACTTGCACATAGAATTTGGTGATATTCCGAGTAGTTTAAGTACGTTTCGGCGCATTGGAATAAATTGAAGAACTTGAAGTTCTTAAGTTTGATTCAATTGGCTTTGGGGTGCGATTCATAGTTTTAATGTTGTTTCGGGCATTCCAAGAGTTCGATCTAGTCTGTTTTATGATTCCAAACTTGTTGGTAAGTTCGAGTGGGGCCCCGGGGTCAAGATGAGAATATGGACGAGGCTTGGAGCAAGATGAGAATTTGGAGCAACAGCTGATGCACCAGATCTGTCAAAACCCCACCTGTACTTGGTCATCCGCAGGTACTTGGTCATCCGCAGGTGCCCGTCCACAGAAGCGATCCCAGCCGGCCCAATGAATTCCTCTGAAGTGGACCCTTGTCCGTAGAAGCGAGGGCGCAGGTGCGGCCCTATGACCGCAGGTGCGGAAACAGCTGGTGGCAGTGAACCTCATTTATTACGGGTTAGGACTATATTCATGACATTTTTCTTCCACTCTTATGCGATTTGAGAGCTTCTAAGGAGGGGACTAGCCTTGCGAGGTAAGTAATTTCTTTTAAAAATGAGTGTAATACATATATTATGGGTAGATTTCCACATGAAAATGGGTAGTAATCATGGGTTGAGATGGAAAACCTAAGGTTTAATAAAAATGAGATTTTACCACGAAAATACTTATTAAACTTAGTGAAAATTATTTATTATGTTCCTAAGGTTATGGGTAACAACTTTCTTCAAATATTTCCTGAATCCGGGCGTTTGGGCCCGGGGGTGAATTTTAGGAACCTTGAATTTTTTGTTGGGTAATCACTTTAATAGTGGAGATATGAACTTTTGAGCATATATTGATCGATTTATATAATGTTTGGCTAGTTCCGAGTCGTTTGGCATCAAATTTGGATGTTTGAGCGTATTCTTGAATTGGGAAGTAAGTTGTGAGACGAGGTAAGTCACTTTTCTAACCTTGTAAGAGGGAACTTACCCCATAGGTTAACTTAATTAATATGTGTTGTTATTTGTGGGGGGCTACGTACGCACGAAGTGACGAGAGTCCATACGTAGCTACTATTCCTATTTATGTCTGGGTAGTTTTAGGTTTACACCATGCTTGTGGACACGAATTGTCTTTATTTTGAAAAGAATCAAGAAAGGGTTCTGATTTATTGATAAATTTATATTTGATTGCGTCGCATGTATGATTCGCGAGCGGAGTATTAGTTACATCTATGGTTCGCGCTGTTCGACCCTCGACAGTGCACAATTTACAATTTTGTTGGATCGGGCCGAACGTCCTCGGTGGTATTAGTGTGTGATAATAGAACTGGAAGTTCCTTTCATAATCGGTATAAATTTATTGTTTGTGTGATCATATATTTTAAAGGAATGAAGTGATTCAAGCTCTTATATATTTCTGAAGACTTGTTCGGTTATTTCTTGTTCTGAGTCTTATTGATGTATATCATGCTAAATTAGAATTTCATATTATCATGTTATTGGCCCTGGTAAGTGTTGGAGTCGACCCCTCGTCACTATTTCTTCGAGGTTAGGCTAGATACTTACTGGGTACATATTATTTATGTACTCACGCTATACTTATGTACTTAATTGTACAGGATCTGAGGCAGGTGCACCTGGTTACCAGTCTGGTGCGTAGATTTGATCCCTATCTCGAGACTTCACGGTGAGCTGCCTTTCGATCCGTTCTGTAGCAGCTGGAGTCTCCCTTATGTTTTATTTTTCTGTCTATTTCCTTTCAGACAGTAAGCTAGTGTTATTTGTATATTCTACTAGATTTTCCACATACTTGTGACACCATGTCTTGGAACACACTAGTAAACTTATGATTTTGGATTTGTTTACATGATTAAGATTTGTACTCGTTTGCTTCCGTTTAATTATGTCACATTCGTAAATTTCTAAATCTCTTTAACAAATAAGGAAATGTTATCCACTTAGTATTTTATTTAAATGGGAACCATTGGTTTGATTAGAGTTGGATTGCCTAACAATGGTGTTGAGCGCCATTACGACCAAAGATGGAATTGGGTCGTGACACATTCCCAGCAGATTTATTTCATATTTTAAGGCCTATCGGATTATTGGGAAGGTTTGTTTATCTTATTTGGGCTTTGTGAAGGATGTTGGTGTTGATACTCCTAGTATTGATTTTGTTCCATTGCTGCGAGATTTCCCGAATGTTTTTCCTGCAGACTTGCCGGGCATGCCGCCTGACAGGGATATAGACTTCGGTATTGACTTGGTGCCGTGCACTCAACCTATTTATATTCCACCGTATCGTATGGCACCGGTTGAGTTGAAGCAATTGAAGGAGTAGCTTCAGGAGCTTCTTGATAAGGAGTTTATTAGGATTAGTGTGTTGCCTTGGGGTGCACTTGTTCTATTTGTGAAGAAAAAGTATGGTACTATGCGGATATTCGTTGATTACAGACAGTTGAACAAAGTTACAATCAAGAACAAGTATCCTTTACCGCGCATTGATGATCTATTTGACCAGCTTCAGGTAGCGAGGCTGTTATTTAGGATTGACTTAAGGTCTGGGTATCACAAGTTGAAGATTCGGGACTCGGATATTCTAAAGACAATATTCAGGACTTGTAATGGTCATTATGAGTTCCTCGTAAGGTCTTTTGGGCTGACCAACGCCCCAACATCATTCATGGATCTGATGAACAATGTATTTTAGCCTTGTCTTGACTCGTTTTTCATAGTGTTCATTGATGATATTTTTGTGTACTCTCGTAGCTAGGAGGAGCATGCCCAGTATTTGAGGATTGTGTTGTAGTGGTTGAGGGAGGGGAAGCTTTATGCCAAGTTCTCCAAATATGAGTTTTGGCTTAGTTTAGTGGCATTCTTGGGGCACGTGGTGTCCAGTGAGGGGATTCAGGTAGATCTGAAGAAGATAAAGGCGGTTCAGAGTTGGCCCAGAGCGTCCTCAGCTACGGAGATTCGGAGCTTTCTCTGCTTGGCAAGTTATTATCGTCATTTCGTGGAGGGTTTCTCGTCTCTTGCATCGCCATTGACCAAATTGACCCAGAAGGGTGCTATTTTCAGGTGGTCGGATGAGTGTGAGGAGAGCTTGCAGAAGCTCAAGAATGCCTTGGCCACCGCTCTAGTTCTAGATTTGCCTTCAGCTTCAGGCTCTTATACAGTGTATTGTGATGCTTCTCTGATTGGTATTGGATGTGTCTTGATGCAGAAGGGTAGAGTGATTGCTTATTCTTTGCGTCAATTGAAGCCTATGAGAAGAACTACCCTATCCATGATTTAGAGTTGGCTACCATCGTTCATGCATTACAGATTTAGAGGCATTATCTATATGGTGTGTCTTGTGAGGTGTTTACAGATCATCGCAGTCTCTAGCACTTGCTCAAATAGCGGGATCTAAATTTGACGCAGCGGAGATGGTTGGAGCTGCAAAAAGACTATTATATCACTATTCTATATCATCCCGAGAAGGCCAATATGGTTCTCGATGCCTTGAGCAGAAAGGTGGTGAGTATGGATAGCCTTGCATTCATTCTTGTTGGTGAGAGACCTCTTACAGTTGATGCTCATGCCTTGGCCAACCAGTTCGTGAGATTAGATGTCTCGAAGCCCAGTCGGATTCTAGCTTGTGTGGTATCTCTATCTTCCTTATATGATCGCATCACAGAGCACCAATATGATGATCCTTATTTGCTTGTCCTTTAGGACACGGTCCAGCACGGTGATGCCAGAGATGTTACTATTGGGGATAATGGGGTATTGAGGATGCATGGTCGGATTTGTGTGCCTAATGTAGATAGGCTATGTGTGTTGATTCTTGAGGAGGCCCACAGTTTGCGGTATTCCATTCATCCGGGGGACGCGAAGATGTACCAGGACTTGAGGCATCATTATTAGTGGAGAAGAATGAAGAAGGATATAGTAGGGTTTGTAGCTCGGTGCCTCAATGTCAACAGGTGAAGTATGAGCATCAGAGACCGGGTGGATTACTGCAGAGGTTAGAGATTCCAGAGTGGAAATGGGAGCAGATCACCATGGATTTTGTAGTTGGGCTCCCACGGTCTTCGAGGAAGTTTAATGCTATTTGGGTGATTGTGGATAGGCTAACCAAGTCCGCACACTTCATTCTAGTTGGGACTACTTATTATTCAGAGCAGTTGGCTGAGATTTACATCCGAGAGATTGTTTGCCTTCACGGTGTGCTAGTGTCCATCATTTCAGATCGGGGCACACAGTTTACATCGCACTTTTGGAGTGCCATGCAGCGAGAGTTGGGCACCCAGGTTGAGTCGAGCACAATATTTTACCCTCAGACGGACGGACAGTCCAAGTGCACTACTCAGATATTGGAGGACATGCTACGCGCTTGTGTGATTGATTTTGGGGGTTCGTGGGATCATTTTTTGCCACTCGCAGAGTTTGCCTATAACAATAGTAACCAATCAAGCATTTAGATGGCTCCGTATGAGACTTTGTATGAGAGACGGTGTAGATATCTGGTGGGTTGGTTTGAGCCGGGTGAGGCTAGGCTATTGGGTACAGACTTGTATCAGTATGCTTTGTACAAGGTTAAATTGATTTAGGAGCGTCTTCGCACGACGCAATCTAGACAGAAAAGATATGCCGACAGAAAGGTCCGTGATGTTGCTTACATGGTTGGGGAGAAGGTGCTGCTCAAGGTTTCACCCATGAAGGGTGTTTGAAGTTCGAGAAGATGGGCAAGTTAAGCCCTCCGTATATTGGGCCATTTGAGGTACTTTGGAGGATTGGGGAGGTGGCTTACAAGCTTGCCTTGCCACCTAGTTTGTTGAGTGTGCATCTAGTATTTCATGTTTCTATGCTCCGAAAGTGTGTTGGCGATCTGTCTCATGTTTTGGACTTTAACACAGTTCAGTTGGATGGTGGTCTGACTTATGATGTGTAGCGGGTGGCCATTTTGGATTGGCAGGTTCGAAAGTTGAGGTCACAGGACATAGCTTCAGTGAAGGTGCAGTGGAGAGGTCCGCCAGTTGAGAAGGCTACTCGGGAGACCGAGCGGGAGATTCGTAGAAGATATCCATACCTATTTGAGACTCTTGGTATGTTTCTAGACCCGTTCGAGATTGAACGTTTGTTTAAGAGGGCGACGATGTAACAACACGGCCTGTCGTTTCAAGAGTTGTAGCCCCGTTCCCCCATTTACTGTTCATTTTGTACTTTATAGTTGTTATGTGACTTGCCGGGGTCATCGGTTCGGGTCCGGAGAGATTTTAGAATGAAATGAGACATTTAGTCTCAAGTTTGAAAACTTATGTTGAAATGATTGACCGTATGTTGATCTATGTGTTAACGACTCTGAAATGGAGTTTTGATGGTTCCGTTAGCTCCTTTGGGTGATTTTGGACTTAGGAGCGTGTCTGGATTGTGATTTAGAGGCCCGTAGTGGAATTAGGCTTGAAATGGCGAAAGTTGGAATTTTTAGAGGCCCGTAGTGGATTCCGATTCCGGAAGTTGGACTGGGTCGGTGGTGTCATTTGTGACTTGTGTGCAAAATTTTGGGTCAATCGGACGTGATTTGATAAGTTTCGACAACGTTTGAAGAAATTGAAAGTTCAAAGTTCAATAGGCTTGAATCTATGTGCGACTCATGTTTTTGATGTTGTTCGAGGTGATTTGAGGTCTTGACTAAGTGTGTATCGTGTTTTAGGACTCGTTTGTATGTTTGGTTGAGGTCCCGGGGGCCTCGTGTTGATTTTGGATGGTTAGTGGATCGAAAATGGGACTTAGTGCATTGCTGAAGCTAGAGCTCTTCTAGTATGATCGCACCTGTGAGGGGTTGGCCGCAGGTGCGAGGGGTTAACTGCATCTGCGAGCCCGTAGGTGCGAGCGAGGGTCCGCAAATGCGGAGTTGAGAGAGAGGCATGTTTCCGCATAAGCAAATACAAGGCCGCAGAAGCAACTCCGTAGGTGCGAAACTTGGAGCACAGATGCGGGCCTGGGGGGTTTAAGTGATTTCCGTAGAAGTGGAGGATTTACCGCAGGAGCGGTTCCACAGGTGCGGATATTTGGCCGCAGGTGCGAAAGGCCTGGGCAGAATGTTTAAAAACAAAAGTTCGTGATTTTGGCTTCATTTTAACATTTTGCGCTCTGGTTTTAGCTATTCTTGAGAGGATTTTTGAGGGAATTCTTGAGGTAAGTCCCTTGTGCTCGTTTTGATCCATAATCTTGTTTCCACATTGATTTTCCCCCCTAGTTGGTGTGTATTTAAGGTGTAAATTGGGGGTTTGAGGCTAGGGATTTGGAGGGTTTGATTTGGGGATTTGGGTGATGACTTGGTGTCCGATAATGACAAAATTGGTATGGTTGGACTAGTAGTTAGCTAGGCTTTCGGGTATTGTGACTTTTGTCGGGTTTCGACATGTGGGCCCGGGGGCGTCTTTGAGTTGATTTCTGATTTTTGATTAATAACTTCGTGTTTTTCTAGTAAAATTGATTCCTTTAGCCCGTGCTAATTGTATTGTACTGTTTGTGGCAAGATTCGGGACATTTGGAGGCCGATTTCTGAGGCAAAGGTGTGTTGGAGTAGAGATTTGCTCAGATTAAGGTAAGTAACAGTTCTGAATCTGGTTCTGAGGGTCTGAAACCCCGAATTATGTGACATGTGAATGGTTTTGAGGTAACATGCATGCTAGGTGACGGGCGTGTGGGTGTACACCGTAGGAACTATGACTAGGTCAAATTCCATGAAACTGTGTAGTTGAATAATCTGTTGTTATCTGTACATTCTCCATGTATTAGAGAAATTGAACGACAAATCATGTTAGAAATCAAATTTAGACTACGTGTTGGCACTGTACGGAGCCACAGAGGTCGTGTACATGTTGAATTATCTGCTAAATTGCTGTTTGTACTCAGTCATAGTTGGTTTGTTCATTATTGATGCATCATATCATTGTTGTCTGGGTTGCTTATCATGCTTTCTGAGAGCCCGATAGACTGGAGAGGTTGATGACCGAGTGAGGCCGAGGGCCTGATTGTGAGGATGTTTATTTGATCGGGTTGTACGCCGCATCATGTTTCACTAATATATTCCATGATTGGCTTGTTATAGCGCTTGGGCTGAAGGAGCCCCTCGAAAGTCTGTACATACCCCAAGTGAGCGCAGGTACCTACTGAGTGCGAGTGCTGAGTGCCGAGTGCTGAGTGATTGAGAGGAAAGAGTGATTGTGAGGTTGGAGTGTGTGGGAGGACTGAGTCAGTGTTCCCCTAAGAGGGTGCATTTGACTTTTATTTCTATTGCACTTCAGTTTCCATATATCACTGTCTTGAAATTTCTGAGAGATATTATCTTCAATTTCAGTTGTACTCGACATGAATTAACTGCTTTGGCCTTAATTGTCGAACTTGAAAAGATGCCTACTTTCCTATATTAAGATTACTGAAAATGAACTATAATGGTAAAGCTCGTCACTACTTTTAGTTCTTTATTTAGTCTTGTTACCTACTGAGTTGGTTGTACTCACGCTACACCTTGCACTGCGTGTGCAGATCTAGGTGTTTCTGGATATGGTGGGTGTTGATTCCATCGCAGAGTTGATCTTTTGGAGCTTCCAAGGTAGCTGCCCAGCGTTTCGCAGACCTTGTCCCTCCTTCCCTATCTTTCTGTTTATTGTATTTAGTTTCACACTATTATAGACTGTGTTTTTCGGACTTGTGATGTATAGATGCTCATGTACTCTGTGACACCCAAATAGTTGGGAACTTCCACGTTGTGTTTTCGGTTTCTATCCCTATTTATGAGAACTTTTATTGTTAGAGCTGTTTTAATTCGTTTTCTGTTAGAAGTGTTGGAAATATTTTTGAAATGTCAGCTTGCCTAGGGGCACGATAGGCGCCATCAAAATAGGTTACGATTTTGGGTCGTGACATTATAATATCCAACTCTATGTCTCTCTCTTCCCCTCCACATGACTAAAGGGGGAAATGGGTATGTATTTTGAACTGAACTAAAACTGTATCCCCTAGAGTTGGATTGAATATTTTCTAAGTGATGATGCCACTAGTTGGGAGAAACAACCATTGATTGACTCATCCGTCTTTCTGCTTAGGTTTTACATCTAAACTTGTCATGACCCAATTTATCCTATAGGCTGTGATGGCACCCAACGTCGCATCTAGACAAGCCAACGGTGAACTAACTACGTGATTACTCGTTTTAATATGTTTCCAAGTAATTAAATTCTATTTATTAAGAGATTGAAGAAGTAGAAAGTTTAATAAATAAAACGAAAGCAACTAAGTGAGATCATAGATATATAAGTACTCCAAAACCATAAAGTCTACTAGAATGTGTACCAAGACCTGGTGTCACAAGTATATGAGCAGTAGTAGAATATACAAAACTCTAACTACCGTCTGAAATAAAATAGACAGAAAATAAGTACAAAAGTGAGGCTCTAGGTGCTGCAGAACGGCTCAAGAAGCAGCTCACTAGTAGGCCTCAGGGTATCGGGGATGTGTGCCGGTGTGACAGCCAGATGCACCTGCCTTAGATCCTGCACGGTTAGTGCAGAAGTGTAGCGTGAGGACATAAACAATATGTACCCACTAAGTATCAAGTCTAACTTCGAAGAAGTCGTGACGAGGGGTCGACATCGATACTTACTATGGGCTAATAGTAAAGAAACTTACTATCAAGTCTAAGCATAGGTTATGTAAATAATAATAATAACTCAATAATAAGCAGGAGGTAAAGTAAATAACTATTTCACACATGGTAAGTCAAAAATAAATTTTTCTCTTATATAATTTTAGTCCCTCAAGCCAGGAAAAGATATCAAATATATAATTGAACTTCAAGTGTTATCACGAACGATTATGCCGAGGTCGTACGTCCAGATCCAAAATAATGTGTACACTATCGAGGGTCGAGCGACATGAACCATACATGCATCTATCTACTGGCGAGGCATTCGGCCCGCTCTGCTAGAAGAGAGGACACTTTATAAACAACCGATTTAAGAACTAATACAAGGGTAATGTGCAACGAAACACATTTTTTATTAACGGTCTAGTATCTCAAACTCATGTAAGTGAAATTCGGTCTTTAACAATTCCTCTATCAAGTTCCAATATAATTTAGGCACTTTAATTAACAAGTAGAGTGCAAACATTACAAGTATTTCATGACCCAGGTCCTAAACTACCTGGACATAAGCATAGTTAGTAGCTACGCACGGAATCTTATCACCTCGTGCGTACGTAGCCCCTACAAGTAGAAGCAAATAGTAATTTAAAGCACATATGGAGTAAATTTCATTTTACAAGGTTAGGCAAGAGACTTACCTTGTCTCAAAACTCGATACGAATGTACGCCCAAGTCCAAAATCATCATACGAACCTATTGGGACCGTTAAATCCCGATTCCGAGGTCGTTTACTAGAAACATTGAACAAAGTAAAACTTAGCCCCTTTAAAGCCAAACTAAGGAACTATGTATTCCTATTTCAACCCGAACAATTCCAAATCCCGAACTAATCATCCACGTGAGTCATAAAACAGTAAAAGTACGTACGTGGAGTCTTATTTAGGGGAACAGGAATCTAGGAAGCAAAACAACCGGTCGGGTCGTTACATTCTCCACCTTTTAAACAAACATCCATCCTCGAAAGGGTCTAGAATCATACCTCGAGTGCTGAATAGGTGTGGATATCTACTCCGCATGTCCTCATCGGCGTCCCAAGTCGCCTTCTCGAATGGTTGGCCCATCCATTGAACTATTACCTCATAAATTTTCTTGGACCTCAGCTGGCAAACCTTCCCGTCAACAATGGCAACTGGCTCCTCCTCGTAACCCAGTGTCTCGTCTAGCTGAACCGTGTTGTAGTCTAACACATATGCCCTATGAACATGATACCTCTAGAGCATAAACACGTAGAAAACTAGATGAGCTCCCGATAGACTGGGAGGCAAATCAAGCTCATAAGCAACCTTCCCAACTCACCTTAATAACTCAAATGGAACTATAAACCTTGGGCTCAACTTGCCCTTCTTTCCTAACCTCATGATTCCCTTCATCGCTGAGACCTTCAAGAGAAACTTCTCGCCCACTATAAATGATAAATCATGCGCCTTCTGATCCACATAACTCGTATGTCCGTATTGTGCTGTGTGAAGTCGCTCCTGAATCAACTTTATCTTTTCCAAGGGATCCTTCACTAAATCAATACCATATAACTAAGCCTCGCCGGGCTCAAACCATCCGATGGGCAAATGAAATCTTCGACCATATAATGCCTCAAATTGAACCATCTCGATGTTGGACTGATAACTATTGTTGTAAGCGAACTCGGCCAAATGCAAGAATCGATCATACTGCCCTCTAAAGTCAATCCCACATGCTATGAGCATATCCTCTAGGATCTGAACTGTCCGCTCTGATTCCCCATCAGTCTGCAGATGAAAGGTTGTGTTGAACTCTACCCGGGTCCCTAACTCACTATGTACTACCCTCTCGAAATGCAAAGTAAACTGAGGGCATCTTTCTTATATAATGCAGACAAGCACACCGTGGAACTGAACAATCTCCTAAATGTAAATCTGAGGCAACCTCTCTGAAGAATACGTGGTAAGAATTGGAATGAAGTGTGCCAACTTGGTCAACCTGTCGGCAATGACCCAAACTACATAAAATATCCGCAAGGTCCGCAGCAACCCAACTACGAAGTCCATAGTAATGCACTCCCACTTCCACTCAGGTATAGTCATCTGCTGGAGTAGGCCACCTTGCCTCTGATGGTAACGTCTTTGGCACCACCCTATTGTACAGTCTCTGTGAGAACCAATAAGTGCAGATCATAAAACTGAAGGGTCTTGATATGCCCGAATAGTGAAGAATGGGCGACAACGCATGCAAGAACTTGGCTGGCCTCTGAACTATCGAACCTCACAGGTCTATTTTCCAAGGACCGAATGCCCAAAGCTAGTCGCCTCTCCTCTGCTGAAATGAATGCCAAACTGTCCATACTCTCCGCCTTTCTGCTCAAGGCATCCGTCACTATATTATCCTTGCCTGGATGATAAAAGATGGCAATATCATGATCTTTTAGTAACTCAAGCCACCTACGCTGCCTCAAATTGAGATCCCTCTGCTTGTACAAATGCTACATGTTGCGATGATCGGTGTAAACCTCACAGGACAACCCATAAAGATAATGCCTCCACATCTTGAGAGCATGAACAATCGCGGCCAACTCGTGGTGCTTCAACTGACGTGAAGCATATGAAATAACTCACCCCTCCTGCATCAATACACAACCTAAACCAAAGTGTGAGGCATCACAATACTCAGTATACATCCCTAAACCAGAAGGCAACACTAACACTCGTCCTAAAGTCAATATGGTCTTGAGCTTCTAAAAGCATGCCTCGCAATCATCGGACCATCGGAACGGAGCACCCTTCTGGGTCAATCTAGTCAAAGGTGCCGCAATAGACGAGAAGCCCTCCACAAACCGACGATAATAACCTACTAACCCCAAGAATCTCCTAATCTCAGTCATTGTAGTAGGGCGAGGCCAACTCTGAACCACCTCGATCTTCTTGGGATCTACCCTAATACCCTCGCCTGATACAACATGTCCCAAGAATGCCATAGAATCTAACCAGAAGTCACACTTGGAGAACTTAGCATATAGCTTTTACTGCCGCAAGGTCTGAAGCACCACTCTCAAATGTTGCGCGTGCTCCTCCATGCTACATGAGTAGATAAAAATGTCATCAATGAAGACAATGAAAAATGAATCAATATATGGCCTGAACTCCCGGTTCATCAAATCCATAAACACCGCTGGGGAGGCAAACCGAAGGACATCACTAGAAACTCATAATGGACATATCCAGTCCGGAAAGCCGTCTTCGGAACATCAGAATACTGAATCTTTAGCTGATGGTACCCCGATCTCAAGTCGATCTTAGAAAACACCCTTCCACCCTACAACTGGTCAAACAAATCATCAATACGTGGAAACCGGTACTTGTTCTTAATGGTAAATTTGTTCAACTGGCATTAATAAATGCACATAGGCATAGTCCCTTCTTTCTTCTTCACAAATAACACTGGTGCACACCGACATGACACACTTGGTCTGACGAACCCCTTTGCTAGCAACTCCTCAAGTTGTTCCTTCAAATTTTTCGGAGCCATGCGGTACGGTGAAATAGATATAGGCCGGGTACCTTGAGCCAAATCAATACAAAAATCGATATCACGATCGGGTGCCATGCTTGGAAGATCAGAAGGAACCACATCGAAGAACTCTCGGACCACGAGCACTGAATCAATTGCCGGAGTCTCTGCAGTAGTATCCTAAACATAAGCTAGATAAGCCAAACAACCCTTCTCGACCATGTGTCGAGCCTTCAGAAAGGAGTTAAACTGACTAGATGTACTGAGAGACGAACCCTTCCACTCCAATCTAGGTAACTCTGGCATCGCCAAGGTAATAATGTTGGCATGGCAATCCATGCCCAGGATGACCTCAATGTCAGTCATATCGAGCAACAGAAGATCTGCTCGGGTCTCATAACCACTTAAAGTAACAACTAAGGTCTAATAGGTCCGATCCACAATAACAGAATCGCCCACTGGTGTTGACACATAAATAGGAGTACCCAAGGACTCAGGAGGAACTCTTAGAAAAGGAGCAACTGAGATGAAACATATGAATATGTAGACCCTGGATCAAATAATATCGAAGCATCCCTAACGCAGACAGAAATAATACATGTGATCATGTCATCTGAGGCTACTGCATCTGGTCTGGCTGGAAAGGAATAGAATATGGCTAGATCACCTACTAGATAGAGCGCCTACTGGCTTGCCTCCACATCTAGGACGGCCTCTACCCACCTACTCCGTGCCTCTGGCCGCCGGAAGACTGGTGGTGCAGCTGGTGCTATAATCATTGATTGCTGACCCTGCTGCACTGCCTTCCCCCGAAGCCTGGGGAAGAACCTCTGCATATGACTAAGATCCTCGCACTCGAAATAATCTCTCTGTATGGTGGATTGTTGACCTACAGTTTGACCCTAACGGCCTAAATACCCACTGGAGGATCCCTGAATAATTGGTGGGCGGTAGGAACTCTCTAGCATGGCACTGAAATAAGTTCGCACTAGATCACCCCGAGGAGGTGGTGGTGCTAGATATATGGGCCTGCTAGACTGACCCCTACCCCCGGCCGGGGCACCACTGAACTCTCCAGAATATTGAAATCGCTTATCTCTTATCACCAACTCTCGGCTCTATCTGAGGGACACCCTTGATCTTCCGAGCTATCTCTACAACTAGCCCGTAAGAAGTCCCCATCTCCATCTCTTGAGCCATGGTAACATGGATATTAGAGTGCAAACCAACGACAAACCTCTGCACTATCTTTGCATCGGTAAGAAGTATCATAAATGTATGGCAAGACAACTCAGAGAATCTCGCCTCATACTCGGTCATCAACATCTGTCCCTGCTAAAGCTGCTCAAACTAAAACTGCAGCTATTCCCTTTAAGAGGGTGGAATATATCTGTACAAGAAGAGGCGTGTGAACTAATCCAAAGTCATGGTAGGAGAACCTATTGGTCTGTCAAGATTATGGGACTTCCACCATCTACGGGACCTACCCTTCGGCTGAAAGGTAGTAAAGTCCACCCCGTGGGACTCCAATATCCTCATGTTCTGTAGTATGTCCCTATACCGATCAATAAAATCCTAGGGGTCCTCATGCTGCTCACCTACTAGATAGAGCGCCTCCTGGCTTGCCTCCACGTCTAGGATGGCCTCTACCCACCTACTCTATGCCTCTGGCTTCCGGACGACTGGAGGTGCAGCTGGTGCTGTAATCATTGATTGCTGACCCTGCTGCACTGCCTTCCCCCGAAGCCTAGGGAAGAACCTCCGCATATGACTAAGATTCTCGCACTCGAAATAACCTCTCGGTATGGTGGATTGTTGACCTACAGTTTGACCCTAATGGCCTGAATACCCACTGGAGGATCCCTGAATAATTGGTGGGCGGTAGGAACTCTCTAGCATGGCGCTGAAATAAGTTCGCACTAGATCACCCCGAGGAGGCGGTGGTGCTGGATATATGGGCTTGCTAGACTGACCCCTCACAAACTGACCCTTACCCCCGGCCGGGGCACCACTGAACTCTCCAGAATATTGAAATCGCTTATCTCTTATCACCTTTTCTCGGCTCTATTTGAGGGACACCCTTGATCTTCCGAGCTATCTCTACAACTAGCCCGTAAGAAGTCCCCATCTCCATCTCTTGAGCCATGGTAACATGGATATTAGAGTGCAAACCAACGACAAACCTCTGCACTATCTTTGCATCGGTAAGAAGTATCATAAATGCATGGCAAGACAACTCAGAGAATCTCGCCTCATACTCGGTCATCAACATCTGTCCCTGCTAAAGCTGCTCAAACTAAAACTGCAGCTATTCCCTTTAAGAGGGTGGAATATATCTGTACAAGAAGAGGCGTGTGAACTAATCCAAAGTCATGGTAGGAGAACCTATTGGTCTGTCAAGATTATGGGACTTCCACCATCTACGGGACCTACCCTTCGGCTGAAAGGTAGTAAAGTCCACCCCGTGGGACTCCAATATCCTCATGTTCTGTAGTCTGTCCCTATATCGATCAATAAAATCCTAGGGGTCCTCATGCCGCTCACCTACTAGATAGAGCGCCTCCTGGCTTGCCTCCACGTCTAGGATGGCCTCTACCCACCTACTCCATGCCTCTGGCTTCCGGACGACTGGAGGTGCAGCTGGTGCTGTAATCATTGATTGCTGACCCTGCTGCACTGCCTTCCCCCGAAGCCTAGGGAAGAACCTCCGCATATGACTAAGATTCTCGCACTCGAAATAACCTCTCGGTATGGTGGATTGTTGACCTACAGTTTGACCCTAATGGCCTGAATACCCACTGGAGGATCCCTGAATAATTGGTGGGCGGTAGGAACTCTCTAGCATGGCGCTGAAATAAGTTCGCACTAGATCACCCCGAGGAGGCGGTGGTGCTGGATATATGGGCCTGCTAGACTGACCCCTCACAAACTGACCCTTACCCCCGGCCGGGGCACCACTGAACTCTCCAGAATATTGAAATCGCTTATCTCTTATCACCTTTTCTCGGCTCTATTTGAGGGACACCCTTGATCTTCCGAGCTATCTCTACAACTAGCCCATCTCCATCTCTTGAGCCATGGTGGCATGGATATTAGAGTGCAAACCAAAAACAAACCTCTGCACTATCTTTGCATCGGTAAGAAGTATCATAAGTGCATGGCAAGACAACCCAGAGAATCTGGCCTCATACTCGGTCATCGACATCTGTCCCTGCTAAAGCTGCTCAAACTAACACTGCAACTCTTCCCTCTAAGATGGTGGAATATATCTGTACAAGAAGAGGCGTGTGAACTAATCCAAAGTCATGGTAGGAGAACCTGTTGGTCTGTCAAGATTATGGGACTGCCACCATCTACGGGCCCTACCCTTCGGCTGAAAGGTAGTAAAGTCCACCCCGTGGGACTCCAATATCCTCATGTTCTGTAGTATGTCCCTATACCGATCAATAAAATCCCAGGGGTCCTCATGCCACTCACCCCCAAAGATAGGAGCATGAAGTCTGGTTCATCAGTCCAATAGCTTATGCGGATCGCCGGTCGCAGCAGATCTGGGCTCAGGTATAGCTGCTACAACTGGCTGAGCTCCGCCTACGGGTAGTGCGCCCAGAAGCCAGATATACGGCAACTGCATTCCCTAGAGCCTGAGCGGTAAGGGTCTGTGATCCCTTTCCCTCCTTAGATGTATTTGGGTCTGCTGGAAATAAACCTGCCTAAGTCATAGAATCTATGAACTGCAGCATACGGCCCATGACCTCCTAGAATTCTGTTGTGGACATGAAATCCACCCGGGCTGGCTTTGTTGAAGGAACCTCTCCCTACTCCTCAATAATAGGATCATCTACTGGATCCACTGGTGGCATGAATGGAACAACTATAGTGCGCCCTCGTCCTCTACCACGAGCTGGAGCCCTCCTCGGCCTCTAGCAATAGGGGGAGAAGCCCTTCCATGATCGGGTTAGAGAATAATATAACAATACTTAGAACAACATCAACTGCACAATAGTAGATGAAGAAAAAAGTAGTTTCCTAACACCCTATAGCCTCTCGAAGATAAGTACGGACGTCTCTGCACCGACCTGCAAGACTTTATTAGGCCTGCTCATAACTTGTAAGACCTACATGAACCTAGTGCTCTGATACCATGTTGTCTCGACCCAATTTCTCCTATAGGCCATGTTGGCGCCCAACGTCGCCGCTAGGCAAGCCAGCAGTGAACTAACTACGTGATTACTCCTTTTAATAAGTTTTCAAGTAATAAAATTCTATTTATTAAGATATTTAAGAAGTAGAACGTTTAATAAAGAAAACGAAAGAGAGTGAGTGCAATCATAGATATATAAGTACTCCAAAATCATAAAGTCTACTAGAATGTGTACCAAGACCTAGTGTAACAAGTGTATGAACACTAGTAGAATATACAAAACTCTAACTAATGTATGAAATAAAATAGACATAAAATAAGTACAAAAGAGAGGCTCTAGGGGCTGCAGAACGGCTCAGGAAAAAGCACACCACTAGGCCGCATAGTATCAGGGATGCACGCCGGTGAGACCGCTAGATGCACCTTCTTCAGATCCTGCGCGGTTAGTGCAGAAGTATAGCGTGAGAACATAAACAATATGTATCCAGTAAGTATAAAGTCTAACCTCGAAGAAGTAGTGACGATGGGTCGATATTGACACTTACTATGTGCTAATAATAAAGAAATACAGAAGTTCTAAATAAGCATGTGTTATGTAAATAATAATAATAATAACTCAATAACAAGCACGAAGTAAAGTAAATAATTCCTTCATCACATGGTAAGTCCCAAAGAAATTTCTGTCCTATATAATTTTAGACCCTCAAGCCAGGAAAAGATATCAAATATATAATTAATCTTTGAGTGTTATCACGCACGATGATGCCGAGGTCGTACGGCCCGATCCAGAATAATGTGTACACTTACGAGGGTCGAGCGGCATGAACCATACATGCATCTATCTATTATCGAGGAGTTCGGACCGCTCCACAAGAAGAGAGGATACTTTATAAACAACCGATTTAAGAGCTAATACAAAGCGAATGCATAACGAAACATAATATTTATTAATGGTCAAGTATCCCGCCAAAACTCAAGTGAAATTCGGTCTTTTACAAGTTAGCTACAAATTTCGTAATTAAAAGTTAGCTACAAATTTTTCATAGTCTGCGGCTAATATCTAATACTTATTGCTATGGAAATTTTATACTATATCTATATTGGCAAAACTTTTGCCACGAAAAATAAATATTGATAGCAAATGATTTTTATACACTTGTCGTGACAAATAAATTTGTAGCAATCTTTATATGGTAGCCACAAAATAATATATAGTGGCAAAGATTTAAAATCGTTTTCCACAAAAATTTGAATATGTAACTGCTTTCATATATTATTTTGTAGCAGCTTTCATATATTATTTTGTAGCAAAAGTATTTTTCGTTTAGCTACGGACTAAAAGTTTTGTGGCTACAAATCATATAAAAAAGTCGGGGTCAGATTATTTTATTATATTCTAATTTTTTGTAGCGACCCGACTTGTTATTTTAAGAATTTACGCCCCGTTCAGTGACTTAAGGTCTCGAACAGTTTCGCAATGTGTATGATGACCCACGGGTTTGGTCGAGTTTGATTTTTGGAAGATTCAGAATTAAATTGGAAGAACTAATCTTATTTAGGAGTTTAAATGAAAAGAGTTGACCGGAGAGTTGACTTTTGAGCAAACAACCTCGTAATGGAACTTTGAGAGTGTCAATAGCTTCGTATGGTGATTTCGGACTTAGGCGTGTGTTCGGATTTGGATTTGGAAGTCCGTAGGACAATTCGATGCATTTTGGCGAAAGTTAAAAAATAGAAGATTTTGGAAAGTTCGACCGAAGGTGGAATTTATGATAACGAGGTCGGATTTTGATTCCAGAAATTTGAATAGCTCTATTACATCAGTTATGACTTGTGTGCAAAATTTGAAGATATTCCGGATTGATTTGATATGTTTCGGCGCAAAATATAGAAGTCGGAAGATTTAAAAACTCATAATTCGATTCGATACGCGATTCGTAATTTCAGTGTTGTTTGACATCGTTTGAAATTTTGACTAAGTTCGTATTATATTTTGGGACATGTTTGTATATTTGGTTAAAGTTCTGAGGACCTCGGGTGAATTTCGGAAGGCTAACGAAGTTGATTTTTGGACTTGAAGAGCTGCTGGAAATGGGCAGCATCTGTTGGAATCGCACCTGCGGAATTTGGGCGCAGGTGCGACCTGGCAAAAGCAAAACTGGAGGAAGGTCGCTGATGCAGATAGAATTACGCAGGTGCGATGTCTTCTACGCAGAAGCGATGAGGCAGCGCAGAAGCGGAAATTGCATCGCAGGTGCGAGATTTGTGGCTGGGCAGTGATCTTCGCAGAAGCGGGAATTAGCTGGAAAAAGCGAGCACGCAGGTGCGATAAATTTGTCCGCAAAAGCGGTTCTGGACAGAATCATGAGGACCAAAAATGGTCATTTCGCCATTTTTCGTTTTGGATTTATTGAGCTCGGATTTGGTCGATTCGGGAGAGATTTTTTACAAGTTTGGCTGGGGTAAGTGTTCCATATCCTAAAGTGTTTACATTTCATGAATATATAATTATATTTATCATTTGATTCGGATTTTAATGGAAGAAATCAAGATTTTGGCAAAATCTTTCAAAAATAAAAATTTAAGATTTGGAGGTCGAGTTGTTATTGGAATTCGATAAAATTGGTATGGTTGAACTCGTATCGGTATGAGTGTTCGGAGTTCGTAAAACGTATGTCGGGTTCCGATGGGCGGGCCCCGAGTTGACTTTTATTGATGTTTTAGAATAAATTTTTAAGTCGATATTTTATTATCAGGAAGGGTGGCTATAGAAGAGATAAAGGTGAATATAAAAGAGATAAGGTTGGCTATAGGAGCGATAAGGATGGCTATTGATATTGTCAGGGCGGAGGGATAAGGAAGGTTATTATAGGAGTGATAAGGGTGGCTATTGGCAGGGATGATATGTGATGATGTGGAGTGGTTACATTGGTGATTTTTATATGATGTTGTGATTTTTCTTGTGTTTATTTTTATACTTTGTGCAATTTATTTTGTTGTTGGTAAATTGATAATAGTCTTATTTATGTTGATATTGGGGGCCTGTGGCTATTGCCAGGCAGATTATGAAAAAAAAATGTGCGCACGAGGTGCCGTGAGTAAATAATGATGATATTGGCATGTGAATTGTCCGTGCAGTTGAGATATGAAACGTGGGCACGAAGTGCCGGGGAAAATATGATGGTTTTATTATTGGCACGTGAACTGTCCGTGCAGATGTGATATGAAAAATGGGCACAAGGTGCCGGGAAAATATTATGATTTAATTATGGGCACGAAGTGCCTGAAAAAAATATGAAAGTGGACTGAGACCCGTGTTTACGAAAAATATGAAAAGGGATGAGATCCATATTTTTATGATTATGAAATGAGGTGTCACGTGGTGACTTTTAATTGAAAGAATTATATTCAAAATATTTATTTGGAAGGAGTTTTATTCAAAAAGTAATATTTGAAGGAAATTATATTTTAAAAAGATTTATTGAAAGAATTATATTTGAAAGAGAGTTATTTGGAAGAATATATATGAAAGATATTTATTTGAAGGACTTGATTTAATTGGGTGTACTTATATTTATTATTTGTTGAGCGATATTAATGATGTTCTTGTTGCCCTGTTGTGCATATCATTGGTTGATTTGTGTTGCCCTTATTGTTATTTGTTTCCTATTATTTTGTATATCATATTGCACAGGTTATTAAACTAGTGAGTGTTTTGAGTGTATCTCGTCTCTACTCCACTGAGGTTAGTCTTGATACTTACTGGGTACCCACCGTGGTGTACTCATACTTCACTTCTGCACATTTTTGTGCAGAGCCAGGTACTGGAGCTATCGGATTCAGACAGAGTTAAAGTGTTCTCGCAAGGATTTAAGGTAGAGCTGCTTGGTCGTCGCAGTTTCTAGGAGTCTTTCTATTTTATTGTACTGTTAATTATCATTCAAACAATATTGTATATTCGATCCTTGCGATCATTTCATGTATTCAGTGAGAGTTCTTGACTCAATATTACTATTCTTGGGAGGTTGTATTAAATTATATGTTTTAAAAAAAATAATATGGCTTGAATTGTAATTAAAATCGGCTTACTTAGTCTTAGAGACTAAGTGTCATCACGACTCCTGTGGTGGAATTTTGGGTCGTGATATTGTTTTACGAAAATTTTAGTTTATTAGTAGTGACGATGCATTTTCTAACAAATTCGTTGTTTTCTAGATAATTAATTTTTAAAGGAAAGAAATTCCAATTATTTTGTGCCCGTGCATATTATATTAAAAGAAATAACATATTAAGATTCAAAAATAACTTATTCCACACATATTGATATTTAAAAATGTCCACAAAATAAATTTCAATATACACAATTGCTAATTAATTAATTAATAGTATCCGCATTACATAACTCTTCTATAACAACTATATTTCGAAGAAAAGAACTAGCCAATGTAAGGCTTGATTGTGACAAAGATCTGAAATAATGTATGAATTTCACATTAAACGAACATAAAGTATTTGCTTGACGATTTATATTGTCACCCCGTTTGATCTTTATGATTCATAGTGCCACCTCCGTCGCACACATTAATCTTCATGCATCCAAGAATGAAGCACTCTCCCACATAATCATTAGGCTGAAATAATTAAATAAAATGATCATGTGAAACTTATAAGTGAATCATCAACACAAATATTGATATAGATGCATTTACAGTTAGTTGTCCCGACCCAAAATCCACAGTAGGTCGTGATGGCACTTAACGTCGCTGTCAGGCAAGCCAATAGTGATTGATCAATTTAATTACTCATTTTTTTACGTTGAAATTATAATTTCGATTATTTAAATAGTATAAAATGGAATATACAAGGGTAAAATGTTAATAACTACGTGATCTACAATAACCAACAACAGTAAGAACTCCCAAAATTCGGTGTCATAAATGCATGAGTATCAACTAAAAATATAATAAAATACAACATCTGTGTATAATACAAATTAAACAGGAAAATATAAATAACTCTAATGGAGACTCTGTAGGATGCAGAGCATAACATAGAATGAAACTAATGGTAAAGTCCCCGCAATAGCCGCGTCGTTGTGCCCAAAAAACCATCAGACGTATATTTACCTGCACAAAAGGTGCAGCAAATGTAGCATGGGTACGTAAATCAACGCAAACCAGTAAGTATCTAGCCTAACATTAGAGAAGTAGTGATGAGGGGTCGACATCGACACCTACTAGTGGTCCAATAAGACAGATACAGTAGAAGTAAACAGATGTGAGTCAGAATAAAAATTAACAGGTGTAAATATGTGGCACAGCTCTCTTCTCAAAGATATCTCAAGCTCTCAGCAAGTAGTTACCTTTTCAATCGGAGTATATATAATATGGAACTTACCAGATAGGTCGTCATAATTCAATCAGAGGAAGCTCACATATATGTTGGCTTCTTGCCAATTATTGCACATGATTTCATAAGAGTATTTTATAGAAACGCAGAAGCGTACGTCCCAATCCATCGTAACATTTGCCAAACCATAGATACATCTATTTTATTGCCAAGACGAATGGCCCGCTCTCATGAGAGCGTGATACAAAAATTCTGTCGAAGTGTACGGCCCGATCAATCATAATATGCGCACTGCCGAGGGTTGAATGGCACGAACCATATATGTATCTATCATGCTGAGGCGAACGACCCGATCCCATTAGAATAAGAAGCTTTGACGGGTCCTTGACTCCACTCATGAATAAACGGGTGAGCTATAAAGTTTAAGGGAAACCTTTTGATAAGAACGCATAACGCGGGAGAAATTCGTAAGGGAAGTATAATTATTTCGCTGCTAATAATGAAGCCCGTTGAATCTCTACAATATCAAGTCTATCACTCTACACAAGTTTGGTCTAAACTCGCAACGTAAAATAAAGGAAATTAATAGGCAAATGATAACTCAAATAGTACAGTTATAGCATGGCGGGAACATAAGTCTACCCAGAAATAACATGAATCTAGCTACAGATGGACTCTCATCACCTTTTGCATACGTAGCCCCCGCAACATGTAGCCCATAATAAAACACATCACCTAGAGATAGTTTCCCCCTCACAGAGTTAGACTGGAGAGTTACCTCGCTCTAAAGTTCCGTAACCGGTCCCAAGGTGCAAACCAATGAAAATATACTCTAACACCCATAATTAATAAATTTAAAAAATCCCAACACCGCTCGCAAAGTCGATAAAGTCAAAACTCGGGCCTACGTGCTCGAATTCCGAAACTTTTCGAAAATAAACCTTACCCATAACATTATTAACTCAAATATATAATTTATTCTTAATTCCATTTAAAAAATCGGGGGTCAAAATAAAAAATTATCAATTTTAGGTTTTCTATAAAAATCCCACAATTTTCCTAAATTTTCCTCCTTAAATCCACATATAAACCTTACATTAAGGTCACAAGAAGTGGGAAATTACTTGCCTTATTTTACATGATGAAAACTCCTCAAAATCGCCAATGAACCGAGCTCCAAAAATCACAAATGAAAATGACAAAATGACCAAATTCGATCCCCTTATGTTCTGCCCAGTTTGCGCTTCTACGGACATATTAGCGCATTTGCGGCCTCGCTTTTGCGAGCCAAAATGGGCATATGTGGAGTACACTTCCCAGCTAACACCTCGCATCTGCAGAAGCATTTTCGTTTATGCGCAACCACTTTTGCGAGGGCTAATCGTGCATCTGAGGATCCGCCGCTTCTACGACTTCTTTCTCGCTTCTGCAATTCCGTAGGTGCAGGAATTTCTTTGCACCTGTGACCACTGCCTTGCCCCTTCACATTTCTCTTCTGCTAGCTCGACCTCGCTTCTTCGATGTCGCTTCTGTGAACAAGACACCGCAGAAGCGATCACACCAGCTGCTACCCAGCTTCAGTATTTCTTAAGTCCAAAAATCAATCTGTTAACCATCCGGAATTCACGTGAGGCCTCGGGACCTTAACCAAATATACCAACACGTCCCAAAATATAATACGAACTTAGTCGAGCCTTTAAATCACATCAAACAATGCCAAAACCACGAATCGCACCCCTATTCAAGCTTAAAGAACTTTTGAACTTCAAACTTCTAAATTCGATGCCGAAACCTATCAAATGAGGTCCTCAAATTTTGCACACAAGTCATAATTGATATTACGGGCGTACTACCACTTCCGGAATTGGAATCTGACCCCGATATCAAAAATTCCACTCCCATTAAAACTTTCCCAAAATCATTCAATTTTCCATCTTTCGACAATTGATGCCGAAATGACATACAGACCTCCAAATCGACATCCGGACACGCTCCTAAGATCAAAATCGTCATACAAACCTGTTGGAACCTTCAAATTCCGATTCCGACATCATTTACTCAAAAGTCAAACCTTAGTCAATTCTTCCAACTTAAAGCTTTCGAAATTAGAATTTTCTTTCCAAATTAGCTCTGAACTTTCCTAAATTCAATTCCGACCACATGTACAAGTTAATATACCTGAATTTAAGCTACTCAAAGCCTCAAACCACTGAACGATATACTAGAGCTCAAAACAACCGGTCAGGTCGTTATATTCTCCCTTTCTTAAACATGCGTTCGTCCTAGAACGTGCTAAGGATTGTTCCGGAGTTGTCCAAAATCACTTTGCAACACCTAGTGCACCTATCTGTGCCATCACAATCCTGTTGGACATATTAGCTCGAGTCATCCTGAAGCTAATGCCTTTTATTTAGTCAATAAGCCTTAGAACCAAATTCCAACCTCTGAATTTCTCTACAAGACCTGATTCTAACACATGAACACCATACCAATCACCCCACACTGTACCAAAACACGATAACGTACCTACGTGGAAATCTCATCATGCACCACATAAGTCGGTTGCCCATAATAGCATCCCCTGACTACAATAGTTGTGACTTCACGAATATGATGCCCATAACACACCTCATAACACATATAAGTCCTGTTCCAACTCTCGCCAATACTGCCACGATGAAAAAGACCTGTAGAAGCTAATAACTGCTTGTCGGATCAACAAATCATGGAGTCTCCCCTCCTGACAAGGACCCTTACCTCATTATGAAGTGAATAACGATATTTGCTCTTTAAAATACCCTTTATAACTCCGATTTAACTTATCCCAATTCCAATAACCTCATCTCACCAGTACAAGCTATTCAGGTAATAAGTCATCTCAAACATTGACCCAAACCTCATATGGTGCCATCAATGCGCCGACAAGACACAACTCGAATATGACACATAAGGAGGAACGAACTCTAGAAAAAGAATTACCCAGTCTGCGTAACGAATAAAACGGTCAAACATATGTTTTGAACCCTTCTCAGATAATGAGAAACAATATACGCAAGAATAGATATAGGGAACCATACTCAACATATCACTGTTGCGGCATTCAACCTGATCCAAACATGGATAACGTACCCATGGAGACGTGCTGCCCGATCCACTCATAACAATAAATAAGAACATACCCATCAAGTCATAATGCTTCTACCTACGGAATACCGAATATCGGCAACAAGCACGCCAAGTTCAAAAATACAACTTTGAGGAGACGGATGGCGCAATACGCCACAAAATCCAAGCACGATTAAGGTACGATAAATGACCTGCATCTCGAGAGCCATCCTGCTCATATGACACTACAAGCTACACGGGAACTCAACACATGTGTGAATAATCAAGTTGTCTTAATCCGGAACAACCCCCACAGTTCACAACCAAAAGAAATAGAGCGCCTGATCGGGTTCAAGCCTGCACTACTATTGAGTAGCGAGGATGGTCGATGTAGTTTTACACAACAAGGTCGGGATCGAATCCACAAGGAGTTAATTGATTTGGAATTAGGTTTATATCTAAGTCTAGATGCGTGTTTTGTCCCTAATTACACTTCCACACATTTTGGTTTTGATTCTACTTCTAATTCTATTCTATTGTATGCAATGATTAAAGTTAAGTATAATATTTATTTGATGTTGGTTTTTAGGTGTTTAAAGGACTAGAGTAGTGACTTCCGCCTAGGTGGATATCTAATGGGTAGCAAGAATCTAGGGCAAACTTGATTAATTTGGGGTCGTAATATATCTATCACACCCAAGTACTCACTTTGTACCTCTCAAAATGGGTATTCATGCAAGTCACGTGCTATTGGCTCAAGTTGGGTATTACTATCTCTAGGTTTAACCTTTTAATTGGGGCTATCAATTTTTTGAGTTCACCCCAATTCCTTGTTAGCCTATTTTTCCTAGACTTAGTCCCTCTTTCTCAAGAAGAGACTAAGTTATAAAGGCATGAATCAGTGTTTGCAACCACTAATTCTACAATTCTAGCAAGAACTAGGCTAAATATCACTAACCCATAAACATTCAAGCCCTAAAATTCAGTACCTATTAAATACCCACACTAGGGTTTGGTCACAACCCTAGCTATGGGTCTAGCTACTCATAGAAATAGCATAAATCAAAGATGAAAAGAAGATAAAATTTATAATAGTATATTAACAGATGAAAATCTAATGTTATAAGGTGAATCTAATATAAAATTGCCCAAAAGGGAAGTTTCAGTGGCCGCGTAATTCTGATCGCGGTCCGCGTTCTTCACTTCTGGATCTGGGTTGAGCATGGTTTTGCGGACCGCGTAATTTCCATCGCCGTCGCATAGGAGACTTTCGCGGCCGCATAATCTTGACGTGGACCGCACTTCTTATTTTTGCTTCAAATTTAAGCTCTCTGAACCTCAGCAACCGCGGTCCGCGTAATTCCAATCGCGACCATGCATGTACTTTTGCGGCCGCACCTTTTTGACGCGGTCTGCTTGTTCATGTTTTGTCCCAAAAATCCATCTCTCTAAATCTTCTTTTCGATGACCTCTAAATAGTGCTCGCGACCGCATTGTAGCTTTCGCGGCCGCACAATATTTTTGCGGTCTGCGTTTCACATCTTTTGGCCCAGTCTTGGTTTTTGTTCAAGTTTTGACTCCTTTATGAGTTGATTATGACTCCTTTGGCTCATTTTGAACAATCCCTGCAATCAAGCATATTACATTAGTTTCCGGGAATACCTTCACGCATTTTTTGCCCTAAACACAAGTAAAACAGAGCAAATAATAGGTTAAAATCCATACTTATCAACTCCCCCAAACATAAACTTTTGCTTGTCCTCAAGCAAATAGGGTAATTCCCACCTCCACAAGAAAAAGAAAAAGATATTCCAGTTGACCTAAGGTGACTCCATCAAGCATCAATTGGGACTAATAATTGCCCTCAACGCAAATAAATTATCAACAACATCATGTTATGACCTTTTGAGTACTATAGTTCTAATGTGACACTAGAACATCAAGAGTTGACTCAATTCATCAAGGAAGCTCGCTCTATCACGTAGGTCATTGTGGATACCAAACTCATCCTCCTCTACTCTCCATAAGCAAATCTCACGTTTTAGAATGTACCACTCAAAACAAGGATTGTGAAGAAGTGCGCTCATCACTCTCAAAAGAATGTCACAAGTCCAGCTCTAAGTACCATAAGCTTGCCCCTTATGTAAATCACCACTAATGTAAGCTCACTCAACTTGAAATCATATAGGGCTTTAATGGGATGTAATGAAGTCTTTTTGATCAAGGTAGGACTTATCAAACTACAATGGTTTCATCTTTCCTTAAGCACCCTATTTTCTCATTTCGGCTCATACTTTCTTAACTCTTTGAATCATTTTCTTCTTCCTCGGGGGAACTAGGGAGACACACCGTCACTCTTTCTTACTCATGACAAATATTTTTCTCCTTTTCTCATCATTCCATGTCTTTCATCATTGCGTTCTTTGAATTCCTTCAACCTTCACTTTCTTTTTGACGTATTTCATTTTGGATTTTCTTCCTTTTCTTTGCCTTTCCTTTTCATCAATTATTTTTCTTCTTTGAATCTTTTATCACTTTAAATTCCTCGTCTCTCCCACAAACTTAAGTTTTTTCCAATTGTTCATCATGAATGCTAAGGAAAGGTTGGGTGCCAAGAGAGAGTCATTATAGAACGGATAAAGGCTTGTAATGTGGCTATTGAATGAAAAAGGCTTAGGCTCAAAGGGGTTGACTAGGGATATTATATTGGTAGGCTACGGAAGCTTTCAAAGTTCAAATTGGACCAAGGATAGCCTACAATCATTTCTTAAGTTGAGCTACACTTAGAATTTCGCCTAGACAAACATTCAGGGCAAGTTCTAGACTTATTGGCACGAGACTTGGACTTGCAATTCAATACCTCACCTCTAAAGCTGTTGGATTGTTAAAGAGAACAGAGTCGAGGGCCCACAACAACCCTAGCTACTCGATGATTATTTTAGTCAACTCAAGAGTCTAAAGGTCACAACTAGAGCTAATCTTTACCAATCAACTTGCCTCTAACCATGAGGTCGAAGGTAAATGTATTAGTACCAAGTGAAGCCTGCTTGAGATACTTTTATTCATTACTACTACTATATAAACCAAAACAAAAAGAAAACGGACTCGATCCCTTAAGAAGGTTGTCACGCCATCCATCGTTGGGAAGAGCCACCCGGTTCACACAAGATCCACCTTTGGAAAGAACCGTGGCATTAAAAACACCAAAGGCTTAATGTTCACACAAAATGTAAAAAGAAGCTAAAAACTTAAAAAGAAGCTACTAGAGGAAATAAGAAGCTAAGCTATTAAGAAAAAATAACAAAAGAAGTTATGAAGTAAACTACGGAAAGTAAACTGAATATGTACAAAATGGAGTAACTGAATATATACATCGAATGGTAAAATTATATACATCCCAAAAGTGAAAATGACGGTAAATAAAGATAAAGAAAAATAGTATCATAGTTATTACATGCCGAATTTCATCACAAATCAAATCGAAATGGACCCCCCCCCTCCCCAAATAAAAAATTAGCATTGTCCTCAATGTTAATATCAAAATGAGATCAGGAAAAGGTTAGAGAGTAAAGAGTACTCCCTAGATGGTCTCTGTCTGCATCGGTTCAGGAACATGAGTGGGGTCCTTAGACTACCTAGGATCATCAGCTCCCTCCGTGTCCTCTAACTGGATCTCCACATCCTCTGACTGGGGGACCATGGGGTTTCTGAGCATCTCGATCATCTCGTCAGCAATATATGTAGTGGCAGCCGGTTCCTCAGGCTGGCCAGCTGCGGCATCTGATGCATGTGCTGCTGGGGTTGTCTCCTCCATGAGCATGTCTAGTGGAATATCACCATCAGAAGAAATCTTCTCAACTTCTTTGCACAACTTGTCCACCGATTCCTTAGATGCCTGAGTCTTACGCATCTTCTTCACCTACTTCCCCAAATCCTTGATAATCTTCCCATGTGTATCAAGAGTCTCTCGGATTTTTTTCTGGTTGTCCAGAATCTTCTTCTGGATTTCCAGAATCTTCTTCAAAGAGTCCTCCACTGATGCAGGTACCTGAAGCTCTGATGGGAGTCAACTTTGTGGTAGTTGCCTGCATCAAGTTGTTAAGAATGGATAGTGTCTGTGAAACCCGCAATATAGTCGGAGGGTAGGTAGAAGATGTGGGCACTGAGTGGGAAGATCCGGAGGAAGGAGAATGCATGGCAGTTTCTCCTGTAAAAGTACTGGTTGATGTGGAGGGCTCGACAACTGATCTGGTGGCCACTACCCTTGGCTCTTTAGACTGGCCAGTGGAGGTAGTGGCTTTACCCCTGAATTTAGGATTGTCCGCTCCCTGGAGGTGGTACTATGAGAAAGGTTTTTTAGCCTTCACTTCCACATCAAAATGTCTCGGCTCTACCCCTTGGTCTTGGAAATACTCTGTGAGGGAGTTGGGGTAGGGATACAATCTCTCTTCTTTCTGGACTGCATTGGAGATGTTGTAGGACATCAAGTTTCCTATATTAATAGGATAGCTGGCTATGATGGAAGTTACCAATACTGCCCTGGGGAGTGGAAGGGCATTCTCATGTTGGCACGGGTCAAGACGGCTGCACACGAATGTTGCCCAGCCTTTTGCTTCAAAGTTAAGGGTGGCTCTGACAATTTGAACTCCTGCGTTGAGCCATGCAGATGTTGTCCCCTTAATACCAAGTATCTTAGCTAGCCATGGGCGAACTGCATCACCCAATGCTAGATTCTCCAGGTATTGCAGTGCCTCGACATCCTCAAACCCTACATATGTGTTCAGTGCGTGGCCATCAAACTGGATTTTCAAGTTCCGGACCTTTGTTACCTTTGTACCCTTTTTGATGTGGGAAACATTGGAATAAAATTCCTTGACAAGGTATTCATTTGCATCATGCATCCCGCAGGTGAACCATTTCCATCTTTTTCTTTACGTAAATTGTCGTAGGACATTCGGATTGTGCTGGCTTAGGTCTTTGGTTATGAATTGTCGCTCAAGAGTGAGCTACCTTTGGGGCCACCATTCCCGAAATTTTCCATATGCCTTCTCACTTACAAATCAATCAGCCCACACCTCTAGCCTCTTTGATCTATCCAGGCCTCCCATAATTGTGTCACCCCCTCTCCCGTCATCATCCTCATCTAAAATGATTGGGGTAGCTGTTGGGGCAGTTGTTGTAGCAGGTGGGGAAGATGGTTAGGATGCCTAACTACCTCCCTCTGAGCCATCAGAAGAACTAGAGGAGGAGTTAGGTTCATCGACTAAATGGAATCTGTCGGAGAATTGTTATGATTGTACCCCGGTTGTGGTTATACAGAATCCCCCTCAGACGTTTCCCGGGATGAGAGGTATTCACTAGTGTCAGAGGAGTCAGCAGGAGGTCTAACGAGGGTAGCCTTTTTGCCTACTACCCTTTGGGCTGCTCAGGGGATGGTTTGCAATTTTTTACCCCGGCCTCAGGAGAATCCTTTGAAGTGTCTCCTCTCCCACGAGAACGCACCATTTTCTACAACACACAAGTATTGAAAGACAGTTAGAATTGGGGTTCAATCATGTGTTAAAGCAGTATGGATGAAATTAAAAACAATGCTTCTCAGAACAGGGCATCGCGGACCGCACAAAAATGAGTGCGGCCGCGAACTGCCCATCACGGACCGCGTAAATGTGAACGCGGCCGCGAAGAGGCCAAGCTCAGACTAGTGGCTCTCTGAACTTGATCACCAGCACACCGCACAAAAAAGAGTGCAGCCGCGAAAGACGAATCGCGGGCCGCATAAAAATGAACGCGGTCGTGAAGGCAAATGATAGAGTCTCTAAAGTTCAAACGCGCGGACCACGAAACATTCGGTGCAGCCGCGAAAGACCAATCATGGACCGCACAAAAATGATTGCGTCCAAATTCTAAGCAACCATCAGTTCCTTGAAGCTAGGGTATCGCGGATCACGTAATTTTGGACGCAGCCACAAACCCTATCGCGGACAGCGGAAAAATGACCGCGGCCGCGAAATTCAAAATAAATCGGCAGTGATGAACACATAAAACTAAGGTTTTCACTAATTATTCAAGAATTGTAGCGATTAAACATGCAAAGTTACTGACCCCAACCCCCATTATGCCTACAAACACTACCCATATGTTGTTAACCAAAGATTAAGCATTAATTTGACATTTTGGCATGATTCTAACCCTATCTAAAAAGAAAAATTAAAACAAAGAGAAAAGAAAAGAAAAATATAAAATCAAATTATTCAAATGAACATACCAGTTGTAAAATGTGGTAGGAAATCGACAATTGATGAAAATAGGATGAGTTTGAAACCAAGTAAGGATGCGCAGTACTTTACGTGAGTTTTAGAGGTTAGGGTTCGTAAAGTGTGAAAAGTTTCAAGAACTCCTATTTATATTCAGAACCCAGTTACCCCACCGCCTTACCTGAGTGCGGCCACGAAATTTTGTCGCGGTCTTCACTCTTTACCTTTCTGTAGATCTGCCTCAGATTCACGGGTGTTGTCCGCAAAAAATTGGTTGCGGCCGCACAATTTGTGCGAACCGCAAAAATTTGAATGCGGTCGCGAACTCTGAAGGAATTTTGACAGGAAAACTTCAGAGAGTTGTAATTTTGCCCATCTCAGCTACGCGACCGCGCGCATAATTGTGCGGCCGCGAAGTGCTTATGCGGTCCGCGAAAGTTCACCATTTAGCCAATTTTTTTTTCTTGTCAATTTCCTACACTATACAATCAATTCCTACATACACTTCACAACCAGTTAGTCCAAAACAATGTCTAATCTACGAAGAAAATAAAAAGAAAGAAAAACACATGGGTTGCCTCTCAGGAAGCGCTTGATTTAACGTCACGGCGTGACGCATGTTACCATCATCATTTGAAATGGATCAATTCCACAACGTGGCTATCATCAATCTTGCCAAGGTAGTGCTTCACTCGGTGCCCATTGACTCTAAATCTCACCATTCTTGTTTTTCAAATCTAGATCACCGAAAGGAGTCACATGTACCACTTCGAAAGGACCACTCCACTTCGACTTGAGTTTTTCCGGAAACATCCGTAACCGAGAGTTGAATAGAAGAACCAAGTCACCTTCCTTGAATTCTTTGTTCCGGATATACTTATCATGTAAGTACTTCATCTTTTCCTTATACAAGGACGAGCTGGAATAATCATGGAACCGGAACTCATCAAGTTCATTTAGTTACTCTACCCAGAGATTGGCAGCTACATCTCATTCAAGGTTCAATTTCTTCAGCGCCCACATGGCCTTGTGCTCTAATTCAACCGGAAGATGACATGCTTTCCCAAATTCCAACTGGTACGGAGACATACCAATTAGAGTCTTGTAAGTTGTTCTATAGGCCCCTAAAGCATCGTCAAGTTTCTTTAACCAATCAGTCCGGTTTGCATTGATAGTCTTGGATAGAATGCTCTTGATCTCCCTGTTGGAGACTTCAACCTGTCCACTTGCCCGGGGATGATAGGGGGTTGACACCTTATGTTTGACACCATACTTGGAAAGTAAAGTGTCAAAGGTTTTGATGCAAAAATAAGAACCCCCATCACTAATGATAGCCCTTGGGGTGCCGAACCTTGTGAAGATATTTTTCTTAAAGAAAGCCACCACACTCTGTGCCTCATTGTTGGGAAAAGCCACAACTTCAACCCATTTGGAAACATAATCCATAGTAACAAGAATATAAATGTTCCCACATGAACTCAGAAATGATCCCATAAAGTCAATGCCCAAACGTCGAAAATATCAATCTCAAGGATGGTGGTGAGAGGCATTTCACTCTTCTTGGAAATTCCATCAGCTCTTTGGCACTCATCACAATGCCTAACGAGCTCACTAGCATCTTTGTACGAGGTAGGCCAATAGAATCCACAACTTAGGACTTTTGAAGCAGTTCTCAACCCACCATAGTGACAACCATAGGGCAAGGAATGGCAAGCTTCAAGAATACTCAATTACTCTTCTTCCAGAACACATCTCCGAATAACAGAATCATTGCAAATTTTGAAAAGATATGGCTCGTCCGAATTATAACCCAAGCAGTCCCGTTTGATCTTCTTCCTTTGGTTAGAAAAGAACTCATTCTGGACAATAATGGTCACAAGAAAGTTAGCCACATCGGCGAACCAATGTATCTCAGTCAAAGACACGGAGAGGAGTTGTTCATCCGAAAACGAATCATTAATCTCGAGGCCATCATGGGGCCTCCCCTCATCTTTCTAGCGGGACAAGTGGTCCGCCACTTGATTCTCACTCCCTTTTCGGTCTATGATTTTAAGGTCAAACTCTTGTAGAAGAAGAACCAATCTCATCAACCTATCCTTAGAGTCCTTTTTACTTATCAAATAACG